>NC_142804.1:0-162500 GCF_049724085.1 Artemia sp. Qi Xiang Cuo
GGAATTGTCAGAGAAAAACTCACAAATATATCTATTAATATGGCTTTTCAGTTTATTTTCTATTGAAAATACGCAAAATTCGATGAAAATACTTTCCCAGGGTTATAATTCATATTCTTAAATTAGGGAGGTCAATTCTTGGCTAAGAAAAAATGACTTTTCAGTGAAAAACTCACAAATATTGTTCTTAATATGGATGTTCAGTGTTTTTTCCAACGAAATTTCGCAAAATACGATGAAAATACGTTTCCATGGTTCTAATTCTTATCCTTCAATTAGGAAGGTCAAGGCTTGGCTAAAAAAAAAGGAATTATCAGTGAAAAACTCACAAATATAGCTCTTAATATGGCTTTTAAGTGTTTTTTCCAATGAAAATACGCAAAATACGTTGAAAACACGTTCCCATGGTTCTAATTCATATCCTTCAATTAGGGAGGTCAAGGCTAAACTAAAAAATGGAATATTCAGTGAAAATATCACAAATATAGCTTTTAATTTGTCTTTTCATTTATTTTTAAATATATAGCTCGCAATAAATATGATACTAAGTATACATGGTTTCAATTAATCTCCATAAATTATGGAGGTCAAGGCTTGTATAAGAAATGGACAAGTAGGTAAGAAACACAAAAATGAATATTTAAGTATTTAAATTAATTTAATTAAACTTATAAAAATAGCACTAAAATATTTAAAAAAGTACAAATTGTTTTAATTCCGCTCATTAAATGATTTATGTAAAGGCGATGCTTATAAAATTGAAATGTAAGTTAAAACAAAAAAAAAATAGATATCAATATGGCTTTTCAGTGTTTTTTCCAAAGAATATAAGCAAACAAAGTTGAAAATACGTTCCCTTTTTTCTAAATCATATACTTAAATTAGGGAGGTCAAGGCATTTCTAAATAAAAAGAGTTTGTCAGTGAAAAACTCACAAATATAGCTCTTAATATGGCTTTTCAGTGTTTTTTCCAACGAAAATACGAAAAATACGATGAAAATACGTTCACAGGGTTCTAATTCATATCCTTCAATTAGGTAGGTAACGGTTTGGCTAAAAAAAAAGTAATTGAGATTGATAAATTCACAAATATAGATCTTTTTCTGTCTTTTCAGTGTTTTTTACAACTAAAATACGCAAAAAACTATTAAAATAATTTCAAATTGTTCTATTTAATATCATTAAAGTTTTTTTTTAATGTCTATTATAATAAAATGACATATAAATATATAATCAAAATTATAAATAACTACATATTTCAGGTCAGTGTTTTTTTCCAACTAAATTACGCAAAATAAGATGAAAAAATGTTCCTTATTTTCTAATGTATATCCATCCTAGAGTTCTTTCAATTCTGTGCTAAGAAAATGAACTTTTCATGGAAAATAAATCGATTATCCATATTACTATGGCATTTTAGTGTTTTTTCCAACGAAGATACACAAAATACAAGAACATGTATTCTACATAGTGCTATGACAAAACCGTCTAGTCGGTTGGTAAATGTGTGGCTAAAAAAAAATTGAATTGTAAGAAAAACAATACACAATAAAGAACATACTCGTGCTTTTAATTGTGTTTTACTAAGAAAATAAGAAAAACAAGATAAACATAAGTTCCCAGTTTTCTCTTTCATATCCTTCCGTTAGATAGTTCACGGCTTGGCGAAAAAAATGAACTTTACAGTGAACATCACTCGTTTTTAGATCTGAAGAGGTATTTTAAGTTTATTTTACAACGAAAATACTCAATATAATATGAATATTCGTTCACCGGGTTCTATTTCATATCCTTCAATTTTTGTTGTAGAGGCTTTGCTAAAAAAAGTAATTGTTAGTGAAAAACTCATAAAAAGAGATATTTATTTGTCTTTTCAGTGTTTTTTCCAACGAAAATAAACGCAAAAAAATATTAAAAAAATTTCACTTGTTTCTATTTAATATCATTCAGGTATTGTGGTCTAGTCTTGTAAAAAAAAATTTAATTGTCAGTGAAAAACTAACAAATATAGCTATTAATATGTCTTTTAAGTTTTTTTTGCAAATAAAATACTCAATATTATATTAAAGTTCGGTCACTCTGTTAGAGGACATAGAATTAAATGAGGTTGTTCAATTCTGTGCTAAAAAAAATGGAGTGTTACTTTATAAAATCAAATATAGATAAATTTATAGTTATGGACAGTTTTTCTTCCTAATAAAAATAGCACAAATATAATAATATTCTTTCACTTTGTACTAAGAAATTTCCTACCATTATGGAGTTCAAGCGTGGCTAAAAAAAAATTGATATTAAAGAGAAAAACTCAAAATTATAGCTTTATTTCAGGCCTAGCAGTGAATACCACTCCGAAAAATAGCACTATACTAAGAAAAATATTAAACATTTTACAATTAATTTTCCAACCAGTGGTGATGCATTGGATTGGCTAAAAAAATGGTCTTGTACTTGAAAACTTCACAAAAAAATAACTTAAACATGCTTTTCAGTGTTTTTTATAGATAAAATACGCAAAATACGATGAAAAAACGCGTTCATTGTTATTATTCATATCTATAAATTTGTTAGTTAAAGGTTTTGCTAAAAAAATTGAATTGTAAGTGAATATCACAAGAATATTGATCTTTATATTTAATTTCATTTTATTTTCCAACTAAAGAAAAAAAAAACTGATGAATATTATGCTCCATAGTGATATTTAAAATTCTTTACGAAAGGAGGTCAAGGTTTGTCTAAAAAAAGGGAATTGTCAGTAAAAAACTAACAAATTTAGCTATTAATCTGGCTTTTATTTTTTTTTTCCAACGAATATACGCAAAATACGATGAAAATACTGTCCCATGGATTTAATACATATCTTTCAAATAGGATGGTCGAGTCTTGGCGACCAAAAAGGAATTTTCGGTAAAAATCTCACAATATTATATCTTAGTATGGCTTTTAAGTGTTTTTTTCAAACGAAAAAAAGAAAAAACCGATGAGAATAATTGCCCAGGATTCTAATTCATATCTTTCTATTAGGGAGGTCAGAGTTTTGCGAAAAAAAATTGATTTGAAATAGACCATTACGAAAAAATCTCTCTTAATAAGTCTTTTCAGTGTTTTCTCAACCGAAAATCAGCAAAATACGATTAAAAATTTCAAAATTTGTTCTATTTAATTTCCTGCCAGTCGGGTGGTCGAGCATTTTCAAAAAATATGCCTAGTCAGTTAAGTAATCACACAAATAGATATTAGTATGTCTTTTCAGTGTTTTTTCAAATTAAAATAAGAAAAATAATATGAAAATACGTTCCCAGGGTTATAATTAATATCATTCAATTAGGGAGGTCAAGGATTGGCTTAATAAAATGTTATGAAAGTTAAAAACTGACTAAAATATAAGTTTCTATTGCTTGTCAGTGTTTTTTCCAACTAAACTAGTCAATATACGAGTAAAATTCGCTTCCGTTGGTCTATTACATATCATTCAATTATGAATGTCAAGGATTGGCTAAAAAAAAATTATGTTACATTTTATAACTCAAAAATATAGTACTTAATATGGCTTTTCAGTGTGTTTTCTAACGAAAATACGCAAAATACGATGAAAATACGTTCCCATGGTTCTAATTCATATCCTTCAATTAGGGAGGTCAAGGCTAAACTAAAAAATGGAATTATCAGTGAAAAACTCACAAATATAGATGATAATATGGCTTTTAGTTTATTTTCAAAATAAAACACGTAAAAAAGATTAAAATACGTTTCCATTGTTTTAATTCATATCATTGCAGTTGGAAGGACGATGATTGTCTCAAAACATGAAAATTAAGAGAAAATCACAAAAATATAGATCTAAAAATAGCTTTTCAGTGTTTTTTAAAACGAAAATACTCAAAATACGCTGAAAATAATTTCTCCGGGTTCTAATTCATATCCTTCAATTAGGGAGGTCACTGTTTGTATAAAAAAAAGGAATTGTCATTTAATAACTAACATATATATAAATTCATTGGTCCTTTCAGTTTTTTCTCCAACGAAAATACTCAAAATACGATTAAAATAAGTTCTCAGGTCTATAATCCATATTTTTTAATTAGGAAGGTCAGCGTATGGCTAAAAAAAAGGAATTGTAAGATAAAAACTCACAAATATAGCACTTAATATGGCTATTCAGTGTTTTTTAAAACGAAAATATACGCAAAGTACGATGAAAAAATGTTAACTTGGTTCTAAGTCATATACTTCAATTATGTAGGTCATGGAGAGGCAAGAAAAATGGAATTTACATCTAAAATCTCCCTATTCTTTATCTTAATATGGCTTTTCTTTTAATTTTCAAACAAAATTAAGCAATAACAGATTACCATACGTTCCCCTGGTTTTTTTTAAAATGCTTACCTGTTGAACGTCATAGCTTTTATGCAAGAATGTAAAATTCAGTTAAATTCTCAAACAAAAATCAATAAGTCTGGAATTAAAGTTTTTTTTACAAAGGAAATACGCAAAATTCGCTGAAATGCGTTCACCTAGGTCGAATTCAACTCCTTCCAGTCGGTAGTTCACGGCGTTGCTAAAAAAAAATTGAGGGGTCAGAGTCAAACTTGAAATTCTAGATCTACTAATGTATGGTTAGCTTATTCTCTAACTGAATTACGCCCATTACGTTGAATATACGTTACTTGGTTTCTAATTAATATCAATCAACTAGGGAGGTCAAGGTTTGGCTAAAGAAATTTAATTTTCAGTAAAAAAAAACTCACAAATATAGCTCTTATTCCGGATTTTAATTGTATTTTCCAGGGAAAATACTCAAAATACGATGAAAAAACGTTCCCATGGTTTTAATTCATATCTTTCAATTACGGAGGTCAAGCTTTGTGAAAAAAAAGGAATATTTATTTAAAAACTCACAAATATAGCTCTTAATATGGCTTTTCAGTGTTTTTTTCCAACAAAAATACGCAAAATACGATGAAAATACGTTCCTATGGTTCTAATTCATATCCTTCAATTAGGGAGGTCAAGGCTTGGCTAAAAAATGGAATTTACAGTGAAAAAATCACAAATATAGTTATTAATATGATTTTTCAGTGTTTTTTCCTACAAAAATACGCAAAATAAGATGAAAAAACAGTCACAATGTTTTAATTCATATCCGTATATGGGGTATTTATAATCTTTGCTAAAAAAAATGGAATCGTAATTTACAAATACAATATTATCTGTATAAATTTTACCTTTCAGTGTTTTTTTCTAACGGACATAAGCAAAATAAGATTAAAATAAATTCAAATGGCTCTCTTTAATATACTTTAATTAGGTAGGACAGTCCGTGGCAAAAAAAAAGTTTATGTAATTTAAAAAAAAACAAATATATGACTTTATAATTATTTTCATTTTTTTTTTCAACTTAAATACTCAAAATAATATGAAAACAATTTCCCATGTTTCTAATAAATATCCATAAATTATGGAGGTCACGGATTTTCTAAAAAATTGAATTGTCATTGAAAAAATCAAAAATATAGCTCTTTATATGTATTTTAAGTGTATTTTCCAACAAAATGAGGAAAATTCGAAGACTAGTCGTTCTCATTGCTCGTTTACAAAACCTTCCATTAGAGTGGACTTGGCTGTGCTAAAAAATTGTATTGTCAGTATATAACTCACAGATAAAGCTCTTATTACTGCCTGGAAATGATTTTCCCAAAGACCTTACGAAGAAAATATGTTCCCATGGTTCTAATTCATATCCTTCAATTAGGGAGGTCAAGGCTTGGCTAAAAAAAATGGAATTGTCAGTGAAAAACTCACAAACATAGCTCTTAATATGGCTTTTCAGTGTGTTTTCTAACGAAAATACTCAATATACGATGAAAATATGTTCCCATGGTTTCAATTCATATCCTTAAATTAGGGAGGTCAAGCCTTTCCTACAAAAAATTGATTTGCCAGTGAACAACTCAAATATATATCACTCACTATTTAATTTCAGTGTTTTTTCCTAGGAAAAGAGGCAAAATACGATGATATAACTCTCCCTTTATTTTAATTAATTTCCTTGCATTAGGCTGGTAGTAGAGTTTCGAAAAAAAAGGATAATTTTGATAAATTATCACGAAAATATCGGTATATATGGCTGTTCAGTGTTTTTTTCCATCAAAAATAAGCAAAATACGATAGAAATACATTCCCATGGTTCTAATTCAGATCCTTCAACGAGTGAGGACATGCCATGTCTAAAAAAAATTAATTTTCACTGAAAAACAAAAAAAAAAAGATCAAAATATTGCTTTTCAGTGTATTTTCAAAGGATAAACATAAAAAAAAGATGAAAATACGTTCATATGGTTTTAGTTAATATTGTTCAATTAGGGGGGACATGGCTTGGCTAGGAACAAAGGAATTGAAATTTAAAAACACACAAATATAGCTCTTAATATGGCTTTTCAGTGTTTTTTTTCAAACTAACATACGCAAATTACGCAGACCCGACGGTCCCATGTTAATCAGTCTTATTCTACTTGTCGAGTTTTATAGTCTTGGATGAAATAAGTTAAGATTCACTATCATTTTTAAACATATAGCTCATAATATGGACTTTCAGTTTTTTTTATAAATTATTTAATCAATATTATATTATAATTATGTCACTTTTGTCGAAGTCTAAATCTAATTCTAATTATGTAGGTCAATTTGCTAAAAAAATTGAAAATTCGGTTAGAAAATCTCAAGCAGAGAACTTAATACGGATTTTCAGTGTTTTTTCCAAAGAAAATAAGACCAATACGATGAAAAAACGATCCCAGGGTTCTAATTTAGATCCTTCAATTAGGGCTGTCACGGATTGGCGAAAAAAATTTAATCTACAGTGAAAAAATCACAAATATAGCACTTAATATGCCTTTTAAGTGTTTTTTTACAGCGAAAATACGCAACATAAGATAAAAACACGGTCCCATGGTTCTAATTCATATCTTTCAATTAGGGAAGTCAAGGCTTGCCTAAAAAAAAGGAATTTACAGTTAAAAACTCACAAATATAGCACTTAATATGGCTTTTCAGTGTGTTTTCTAACGAAAATACGCAAAATACGATGAAAATACGTTCCCATGGTTATATTTCATTTCCTTCTATTATGGATGTAAATGGTTTGATAAAACAAAGAAATTTTAAATTAAAAACTTAATAATATAGCACTTAATCTTTCTTTTAAGTGTTTTTTTCCACCGGAAATACGCAAAAGACACTGAAAATACGTCACCCTAGCTATTAGTCAAATCCGACCATACAGTATATAATGGTGCTGCTAAAAAAAAATTGAAGTGTCATAGTCATAATCACAATTGTCGATCTTCATATTTACTTTTCGCGCTTTTTCTATCTAAATTTAGATAAAAACTATTTATATACTTTACCATAGTTTTTATTTATATACTACATGTCGGGAGGTCAAGGTTTGGCTAAAAAAATGGAATTGTCAGTAAAAAAACTCACAAATATACCTCTTAACATCTATTTTCATTTTCTTTTACAATGAAAATACGAATAAAATTCCTTAACCTTGATTTACTTCATATACTACAATGAGAGTTTTCTTATAGTGGTGAAAAAAAAAGGATTAGATAGAGATAAACAAACACTAGACTATCTGAGTATTGCTTTTAAGTGTTTTTTCAAACACAAATACGCAAAATACGATGAAAATACGTTTCCATGGTTCTAATACATATCCTTCAATTAGGGAGATCAAGGCTTGGCTAAAAAAATGGAATTTACAGTGAAAAACTCACAAATATAGATTTTACTATTACTTCTAAGTGTTTTGTCCATAGAAAATTCGAAAAAGAAGATTATAATGCATTCCTAATGCTCTATGTCATATTATTCAAGTTGGAAGTTCATGGCGTGGCTAAAAAATGGAATTTACAGAGACAAATCAATATAATAGATCATATTTTTGACTGAAAGTGTGTTTTCTAACGGAAATAAACAAAATCACATGAAAATAATTTCCCCGTGTTCTCATTCATATATTTCAAAGTTGTAGTACCGTTCTTGGCAAAAAAAAAGGATTTGTAAGTTAAAAAAACACAATATAATAACTGTATATTTCATTACTTTTTTTTTTTCAACGCTAAATCTAAATTATATATTAAATAAAGTTCACAGTATTATTTTACTCATAAATAAATTATGTAGTTCATGTCATTGCTAAAAAAAAAATTTAATAGACAGTGAAAATATCACACATAAAGAACTCAATATGCCTTTTCAGTGTATTTTCCAACAAAATACTAAAAATACGATGAAAATAAGTACAAGTTGTTCTATATAATATCATTCAATTAGGGAGGTCAAAGCTTGTCTAAAAAAATGGAATTGTCAGTGAAAAACTCACAAATATAGCTCTTAATATTGCTTTTAAGTGTATTTTCCAACTAAAATACGATGAAAAAACTTTACCATTGGTCTAAGTCAAATCATTCCAATTGGGAGGTCAAGGCTTGGCTAAAAAAATGGAATTGTCAGTGAAAAACTCACAAATATAGCACTTAATATTGGTTTTCTGTTTGTTTTCAAGATAAAAATAGAAAAAAAAGCAGATTAAACGCGCACTTGTGTCTTAGTCATATTTTTCAAGTTGTATGTTAATTCTTGTTCTTAAAAATATGGACTTGAACGAGACCAACACGAATTTATAGCTCTTAATATGGCTTTTCAGTGTTTTTTCCAACGAATAATCGCAAAATACGAAGAATATATGTTCACTTGGTTTTATTAAATTTACCGGCAGGCGGGTGATCATATCGTGGTGAAAAAAATGGAATAGGCTTTAAAATTATCACGAAAATATCTCTTATTATGTCTTTTCTTTGTTTTGTTCCACAAAAATACACGAAATATGATGGAAATACATTCCCATGGTTCTAAGTCATATCCTTCAATTAGGGAGGTCAAGTCATCGATAAAAAAATGGAAATGACAGTTAAAATAACACAATTATATCTCTAAATTGGGACTTTCAGTGTTTTTTCCAAGTAAAAAACGCAAAATACGATTAAAACAAGTTCCCATGTTTCTAGTTAATATCTTTTAATTAGGGAGGTCAATGCTTGGCTAGGAAAATAGTAGTTGTAAGGGAAAAACTAACAAAAATAGCTCTTAATCTGGATTTCCAGTGTTTTTTCCAACGAAAATACGCAAAATACAAAGAAAATACGTTCCCATGGTTCTAATTCATATCCTTCAAATAGGGAGGTCAATGCTTGGCTAAAAAAATTGAATTGTCAGTGAAAAACTCACAAATATAGCTCTTAATATGACTTTTCAGTGTTTTTTCCAACGAAAATACGCAAAATACGATGAAAATATGGTAACATTTTTTTTAGTCAATTCCATACTTTATGGTGGTCAATGCTTTGGTAGAAAAATGTATTTTTAAGTGAAAAACTAACAAATATACCTCTTAATATGTCTTTTAATTGTTTTTTCAAAAGAAAAAAATAAAAATACTATGAAAATGAGATCAAAAGGTTCTAATTCATATATTTCTATTAGTGAGTTCAAGGGTTGGCTAAAAAAATGTAATTTACAGTTAAAAATACACAAATATATCACTTAATATTGATTTTCAGTGTTTTTTTCCAGCTAAAATAAGCAAAATATTATAAAAATACGTTCCAAGGTTTCTCATTCATATCCTTCAATTAGGGATGTCAATGCTTGGCAAAAAAAATTGGACTTTTCAGTTAAAAAACCACAAATATAGCTTTTAATATTGCTTTTCAGTGTGTATTCCAACGAGAATAAAAAGAATAAGCTCAAAATTCGGACACAGGGTAATAATTAGTATCCTTCAATTAGGGAGGTCAATTCTTGGCTAAAAAAATTTTTTTGTCATTTTAAATACATATAATATTTCAATATATTTTTCTTTTCTGTTTTTTTTTCATAAGTAACTTCGAAAAATTAAATATAAAAAACTTCACAGGGGTCTAAGTCATTTATTTCAAGTCGGATGGTCGAGGCTTATCGAGTAGAATGGACTTGTCAGTAAGACACTCACGCATATAGCTCTTAAGATGGCTTTTCATTATTTTTTCCAACAAAAATAAGCAGAATACGATTAAAATACTCTCCCAATGTTTTATTTAATATACTTCATTTAGTGTGGTCTAGTATTGTTTAAAAAAAAGGAAATGACAGTTAAATTACATCATTTAAATAACTTTTTATTTATTTTCATTGTTTTTTCCAACGAAAATAATCAAAATACGATGAAACTGCGTTCCAAGGATTATTATTCATATCTTTCAATTAGTGAGGTAAAAGCTTGTATAAAAAATGGAATTGACAGTTGAAAACTCACAAATATATATCTTGATCCGGCCTTTCAGTTTTTTTTCCTACGAATATTCGCACAATACGATGAAATTGTAGTCCCATGACTCACATTCAAAATCGACCCAGAGGGAGTTCAAAGATATGCTAAAAAAATGTAATCTAAATTTAAAAGATAAAAAAAATATAAAATCTTATGGATTCTAAGTGTTTTTTTCCTGCGGCAATAATAAAGCAACTTCGAAAAAAATTCCACTGTTCTCTTATGCATTTCCGTTAATTAGGTTTTGAATTCTTTGGCTAAAAAAAAAAGGAATTGACGTTTAGCGAAAAACACAATTATCAAAGTGGATGTATGTTAAGTGTTTTTTCCTCAGGAATTTATATAATATATTTGACATATAGGGCCCTTATTACTATAGAAAATACTTTTAGTAGTGTGTTCCTTTATTGTCTAAAAAATTGAATGGTTAGTGAAAAAATAAAAAATATATTTGTTATTATGGCTTTTCAGTGTGTTGTCTAACGAAAATACGCAAAATACGATGAAAATACGTTCCCATGATTCTAATTCATATCCTTCAATTAGTGAGATCAATTCTTTTCTAACAACATAGAATTGTCAGTGAAAATCTGACAAATATATGTCCTTATAGTTCTTTCTAGTGTTTTTTCCAACGAAAAATAAATTGCTCAGATGACTAATTACTCACTATCAATTACGACCAGTAAGGAGGTTAATGAGTAACGCAGAAAAAGTGAAATGACTTATATAATCCCACACATATAGCTCGACATATTACTTTTCATTTTTTTTTCTAACCAAAATAAGAAAAATAATCTGATAAATCGTGCAAATGTGTCTTACACAGATCTCACTCATAGTAAGGTCATTGTTGTGCTAAAAAAAATGGATGTGTACTTCAACAACACGATATTACAGATATTAATATTGACTTTTTGAGTTTTCTCCAACGGCTTAACGAGCTCAACGTGTAACATTCGTTAACATTAGTTCAATTTATTTCCCGGAAGGTGTGAGGTCATAGCATGTTGAAAAAAAAGGAATTTTCAGATAAAAACTCACAAATATAGCTCTTAAAATGGCTTTTCAGTGTTTTTTCCAACTAAAATACGGAAAAAACGATGAAAATACATTCCCATGGTTATTATTCATATTCTTCAATTAGGTATGTTAAGGCTTGGCATAAAAAATGGAATTGTCAGTGAAAAACTCACAAATATAGCTCTTAATAGTAGAGATGCCTTATTGACTTTTGACGGGAGTCCATATATGGGCATAGAGTCATTAGGGAGAATGATTGCATAATGGGGTCAATGACCTCTTTCTCCAGGTGTGTTTTTGGCACGCTCTCAACGAATGTCAAGGTCAATGTTGGTGTTGTTGTTTTGTACAGAGTCATAAGAGGAACACGTGGTTAATGGGGTCAATGTTGTTGTTCTTGTTGTAAGTGCACGCTCGATGCAAATGTTATGATCCAGAAATAGTATTTGTTATTGTTATTCGAGCCAGATGTTATGAGGGTCCCGGAAACAGTTAATTAATGTCTGACAGATGACGTCAAGTTAATTAATGTCCTTGCATTTCCAAAGAGAATTGTCACCGAGAAACAGTTATATCACACATGATGTCATGATTGATTGATTGACACGAAAGGGGAATTAATTTGTTGTTCTATAGAGAATTGATTCACGAAAGGGGAATTAATCTGGAGTTCTAACAAGAGAATCGTTTCCGAGGCAGATGTTTTGATCTTAGCGCGCGAAAAGGTTTCCAAATAATTTGAAATGCATTAGCACAGAGATGCCAAACAAAAGAAACATGCTGAAATTCCGTTTGGGGGGTAATTTTGGCGAAACCGTTTTAACTATTTAATGGAATTATTTCGGCGAAACACTTTGAGACATTATAAAATATGATTTTAGAAGAGATTTTGGAGGAGGTTTTGAGTGTGGTCGTTATAATACACAAGTTTCAATTGAACAGTGTTGTGAGGTCCTCTACCCCAACCCAAAGGGCCCCGATAGCTCAACCCCAACCCCCAACGGCCCCGATTGCTCTACCCCAACCCCAAAGGGTTCCGATCCCCCAACCCCAACCCCGAAGGAAGCCCCCGGTCCTCAAAGGTTCTCTGGGCCTCCAAAGGACCCCCCGGACCCCCAAAGGCCATCATCCTGTCCCCACCTGCCCCCCAGGCGCCTAACTGGCCCCCCGGACCCCACAGGGCCCCCTCCCGGACCCCAAAGACACTCCCCCAGTCCTCAAAGGTCCTCTAGACCCCCAAACGCCCTCACTGGACTCCCAGTGCTCCCAAATGACCAAACGGCACTCAAGGGCCCCCCAGACCCCCAAAGGCCCTTCCCGAGCCCCCAAAGGCCCGCTCCGGTCCCCCAAGGTCCCCCCGGGCTCCCAAGGTCCACCAGACCCCCAAAGGCCCTCCACCAGTCCCCAAAGGCACTCTCCCAGTCCCCAAAGGTCTCCCAGTCACTCACAGGCACTCACCGTGCACCCAGGGCTCTCAACGGTTCCCTCGGATCTCAAGGGCCCCCCAGAGCTCCCACGGCCCTTCCCGAGTCCCCAAAGGCCCTCTCCGTTCCGCACTGGGCTTCCCGGGCTCCCCAGGTCTCCCCGCCCCCCACATACCCTCCACCAGTCCCCCAAGGCACGCGCCCCGTCTCCCAAGGTCCCCCCGGCCACCCAAGGGCCCCCCGACCCCAAAAAGGCCACACCCAACCCCCCAAAGGCGCTCCCCCGGTCCTCAAAGGTCCCCCAGGCTCCCAAAAGCCCACCCCCTGTCCCCAAAGGCCCTCACCGGGCTCCCAGGGCTCCCAAAGGACCAATCGGCACTCAAGGGCCCCCCCAGACCCCCAAAGGCCCTTCCCGGGCCCCCAAAGGCCCTCCCCTGGTCCTCAAAGGTCCCCCTCCGGGCTCCCAAGGGACCAATCGGTGCTCAAGGGCCCCCGGCTCCCCAAAGACTTCCCCGGCCCCCCCCCCAAAGTGTCCCCTCTCCATTTTTTTAAATACTTTTTATGGCTTTATTATATCTTTTCTGAACAAGTTCCATTCATAATGTCATTCCTAAACCCATTTTCCAACCTCAAAGAGTCCCCTCCCCAATTCATAAATACTTTCTTGAATTTTTTAACATGGTATTTTTTTAACTTTTTATGTATCTTGAAATGATATGGAATATGCTTACGGCCCTACCAATCGTACTCTGTGCTTATTCATGGACACGATGCGGCTTTTTCACTGGTACTCTATGGCAGGTAATCGACACCACCGAGTTTATTGCATGCATTAGATCAATATATTGTACTAAAGTTCAAGTTCTCTTCTGAATTTTACCAAAGAACACAATTCAATTCTAATTTCACCAGAGAAAATAAAAAGCTTACTCTTCACTTTTAAGTTCACCAAGACATAAAAAATTTAAAGATCACTTCTAAATTTTTCCGTAGAAGATAGGAAAAGTTATACTATGATAGTGATTATTTTCCATGAAGATAAAAAGTTTCACTTTAATTCTAAATTTTCTTAAATTCAATTCCGACCTTTCTCAAAGAGTTAAATTTAAAGTTCTTTTCCAAATATTTTCCCGGAACAAGAAAAGTCCCAAGACATAAAAAATTTACAGTTCACTTCTAAATTTTTCCGTAGAAGATAGGAAAAGTTATACTATGATTGTGATTATTTTCTATGAAGATAAAAAATTTCACTTTAATTCTAAATTTTCTTAAATTCAGTTCTGACCATTCTCAAAGAGATGAAAAAATTAAAATTTCTGTTCCAAATATTTTACCGGAAGAAGAAAAGTTCAACTTCGATTCTGAATTTTCTCAATGAAAATGAAATAAGTTATTGATCAATTCTATTTTCCTAAAATAATATAAAATTTTCCTCTACAATTCAGCTTTTTCTCAAAGAGATGAAAAAATTTAAAGTTCTGTTCCAAATATTTCCCCGGAAGAAGAAAAGTTCAACTTCAACTCTGAATTTTCTCAATGAAAATGAAATAAGTTATTGATCAATTCTATTTTCCCAAAATAATATAAAATTTTCCACTTCAATTCAGATTTTTCTCAAAGAGATGAAAAAATTTAAAATATTGTTCCAAATTTTTCACAAAGATAGAAAAGATCAAGTTCTAATCTGAATTTAACCAAAGAACACAATTCAATTCTAATTTCACCAGAGAAAATAAAAAGCTTACTCTTCACTTTTAAGTTCACCAAGACATAAAAAATTTAAAGTTCACTTCTAAATTTTTCCGTAGAAGATAGGAAAAGTTATACTATGATAGTGATTATTTTCCATGGAGATAAAAAGTTTCACTTTAATTCTAAATTTTCTTAAATTCAATTCCGACCTTTCCCAAAGAGTCAAATTTAAAGTTCTATTCCAAATATTTTCCCGGAACAAGAAAAGTCCCAAGACATAAAAAATTTAAAGTTCACTTCTAAATTTTTCCGTAGAAGATAGGAAAAGTTATACTATGATTGTGATTATTTTCTATGAAGATAAAAATTTTCACTTTAATTCTAAATTTTCTTAAATTCAGTTCTGACCATTCTCAAAGAGATGAAAAAATTTAAAGTTCTGTTCCAAATTTTTCCCAGGAAGAACAAAAGTTCAACTTCAATTCCGAATTTTCTCAATGAAAATGAAATAAGTTATTGATCAATTCTATTTCCCCAAAATAATATAAAATTTTCCACTTCAATTCAGATTTTTCTCAGAGATGAAAAAAAATTTAAAGTTCTGTTCCAAATATTTCCCCGGAAGAAGAAAAGTTCAACTTTGATTCTGAATTTTTTCAATGAAAATGAAATAAGTTGTTGTTCAATTCTATTTTCCCAAAATAATATAAAATTTTCCACTTCAATTCAGATTTTTCTCAAAGAGATGAAGATAATTTAAGTAGTTTTCCAAATTTTAATTAGAAGATAGAAAAGTTCAAGTTCTAATCTGAATTTTACCAAAGAACACAATTCAATTCTAATTTCTCCAGAGAAAATAAAAAGCTTCCACTTCAGTTTTAAGTTTACCAAGACATAAAGAATTTAAAGTTCAGTTCTAAATTTTTCCTTAGAAGATAGGAAAAGTTTTACTTTGATTGTGATTATTTTCTATGAAGATAAAAAGTTTCACTTTAATTCTAAATTTTCTTAAATTCAGTTCCGACCTTTCTCAAAGAGATGAAAAAATTTAAAGTTATGTTCAATATATTTTCTCGGAAGAAGAAAAGTTCAACTTCGATTCTGAATTTTCTCATTGAAAATGAAATAAGTTATTGATCAATTCTATTTTCCCAAAATAATATAAAAATTTTCCACTTCAGTTCAGATTTTTCTCAAAGAGATGAAAAATTTAAAATACTATTCCAAATTTTACATAAATGATAGAAAAGTTCAAGTTCTCTTCTGAATTTTACCAACAAACACAATTCAATTCTAATTTCTCCAGAGAAAATAAAAAGCTTACACTTCAGTTTTAAGTTCACCAAGACATAAAAAATTTAAAGTTCAGTTCTAAAATTTTTCGTAGAAGATAGGAATAGTTATACAATGATTGTTATTATTTTCCAAGAAGATCAAAATTGTCACTTTAATTCTAAATTTTTTTAAATTCAGTTTCGACTTTTCAGATAGAGGTGAAAAAATTTAGTTCTGTTGAATAGATTTTCTCGAAGTAAAAAAAGTTCAACTTCGAGTCTGAATTTTCTCATTGAAAATGAAATAAGTTATTGATCAATTCTATTTTTCCAAAATAATATAAAAATTTTCCACTTCACTTCAGATTTTTCTCAAAGAGATGAAAAATTTAAAATACTATTCCAAATTTAACATAGAAGATAGAAAAGTTCAAGTTCTCTTCTGAATTTTACCAACAAACACAATTCAATTCTAATTTCTCCAGAGAAAACAAAAATCTTACACTTCAGTTCTTTATTTCACAAAGAAATAAAGAAATTTAGAGTTCAATTCTAAATTTTTCGGTGGAAGATAGAAAAAGTAATACCATACTCGTGAATATTTTCCCGGAAGATAAAAAGTTCTAGTTCAATTTTAAATTTTCTCAACGAAGTGAAGAAAAATTCAAGTTCTTTTCTGAATTTTACCAAAGAACACAATTCAATTCTAATTTCACCAGAGAAAATCAAAATCTTTCACTTAAGTTCTTTATTTCACAAAGACATAAAGAAATTTAAAGTTCAATTCTAAATTTTTCGGTGGAAACAAGAAAAAGAAATACCATACTTGTGAATATTTTCCCGGAAGATAAAAAGTTCTAGTTCAATTTAAAATTTTCTCAATGAAGTGAAGAAAAATTCAAGTTCTCTTCTGAATTTTACCGGAGAACACAATTCAATTCTAATTTTCACCAGAGAAAATAAAAATCTTCCACTTCAGTTCTATATTTCACAATGACATAAAGAAATTTAAAGTTCAATTCTAAATTTTTCGGTGGAAGATAGAAAAAGTAATACCATACCTGTGAATATTTTCCCGGAAAATAAAAATTTCTAGTTCAATTTAAAATTTTCTCAACGAAGTCAAGGAAAGTTCAAGTTCTCTTCTGAATTTTCTCAATGAAAAAGAAAGAAGTTATTGGTCATTTCTATTCACACAAAATAATATAAAAATTTCCACTTCAGTTCAGATTTTTCTCAAAGAGATGAAAAAATTTAAAGTTCTGTTCCAAATATTTTCCCGGGAGAAGAAAAGTTCAACTTCGATTCTGAATTTTCTCATTGAAAATGTAATAAGTTATTGATCAATTCTATTTTCCCAAAATAATATAAAAATTTTCCACTTCAGTTCAGATTTTTCTCAAACAGATGAAAAAAATTAAAATACTATTCCAAATTTAACATAGAAGATAGAAAAGTTCAAGTTCTCCTCTGAATTTTACCAACAAACACAATTCAATTCTAATTTCTCCAGAGAAAATAAAAAGCTTCCGCGTCAGTTTTAAGTTCACCAAGGCATAAAAATTTTAAGTTCACTTCTAAATTTTTCCGTAAAAGATAGGAAAAGTTATCCTATGATTGTGATTATTTTCCATGAAGATAAAAAGTTTCACTTTAATTCTAAATTTTCTTAAATTCATTTCAGACCTTTCTCAAAGATATAAAGAAATTTAAAGTTCTGTTCTAATATTTTCCCGGGAGAAGAAAAGTTCAACTTCAATTCTGAATTTTCTCAATGAAAATGAAATAAGTTTTTATCATTTCTATTTTCCCAAAATAAATATAAAAATTTTCCACTTCAGTTCAGATTTTTCTCAAAGAGATGAAGAAATACAAAAGACTGTTCCAAATTTTTCATAGAAGTTAAAAAAGTTCAAGTTCTCTTCAGAATTTTACCAAAGAACACAATTCAATTCTAATTTCACCAGAGAAAACAAAATCTTCCACTTCAGTTCTTTATTTCACATAGACATAAAGAAATTTAAAGTTCAATTCTAAATTTTTCGGTGAGAGATAGAAAAATTAATACCATACTTGTGAATATCTTCACAGAAGATAAATACCATACATGTGAATATTTTCCCGGAAGAAAAAAAGTTCTAGTTCAATTTACAATTTTCCCAACGAAGTGAAGAAAAGTTCAAGTTCTCTTCAGAATTTTACCAAAGAACACAATTTAATTCTAATTTCACCAGAGAAAACAAAATCTTCCACTTCAGTTCCTTATTTCACAAGGACATAAAGAAATTTAAAGTTCATTTCTAAATTTTTCGGTGAGAGATAGAAAAATTAATACCATACTTGTGAATATTTTCAAAGAAGATAAATACCATACATGTGAATATTTTCCCGGAAGATAAAAAGTTCTAGTTCAATTTAAAATTTTCATAATGAAGTGAAAAAAAGTTCGAGTTCTCTTCTGAATTTTCTTAAAGAAGGGAAAAAAGTTAGCTCAATTCTGAATTTTACCAATGAAAATGAAAAGCTCCCACTTCAGTTCTTAATTTCTCAAAGACATAGAACAATCAAAGTTCTCTTCTAATTTTTTCAAGAAAATAAAAAGGTTCCATTTCAGTTCAGGTTTTTTCTCAAAAAGATGAAAAATTTAAAGTTCTATTCTAATTTTAAATTAAATTTTAGCTCCTTTGTCTTATGGATTTACCCCTCAAATTTCTAAATTAGAAAATGAAGGACTCGTTCTATTATTAAAGACAATCATTCAAACTCATTCATCTAACCTCCAAAACAATAGGTTAGGTTAGGTATAAATAAATATTAATAAATAAATAGAAACATTTCTACATGTTTAAGTTAGGTTAGGTTCACTTGTCATGAGCGCTCATGATAAGTTAACCTAACCCTCTCCGGCGAGTATGGTTAGGTTAGGTTAGGCTAGATTAAGTTAGGTTATATTAGGTTAGCCCACGTACGCTTCACTTAGGTTAGCTTAGGTTAGGTGAGAGACAGGCAAAAAGTTAGGTATATGATTAGGTTAGGTTAGGTTAGATTAAGTTAGGTTAGGTTAAGTTAGGTTAGGCTAGGTTAGCCTACGTACGCGCGCGTACGTAGGCTAACCTAGCCTAACCTAACTTAACCTAACCTAACTTAATCTAACCTAACCTAATCATATACCTAACTTTTTGCCTGTCTCTCACCTAACCTAAGCTAACCTAAGTGAAGCGTACGTGGGCTAACCTAATATAACCTAACTTAATCTAGCCTAACCTAACCTAACCATACTCGCCGGGAAAGGTTAGGTTAACTTATCATGAGCGCTCATGAGCGCTCATGGTAAAATTCAGAGGAGAACTTGAACTTTTCTATCTTCTATGTTAAATTTGGAATAGTATTTTAAATTTTTTCATCTGTTTGAGAAAAATCTGAACTGAAGTGGAAAATTTTTATATTATTTTGGGAAAATAGAATTGATCAATAACTTATTACATTTTCAATGAGAAAATTCAGAATCGAAGTTGAACTTTTCTTCTCCCGGGAAAATATTTGGAACAGAACTTTAAATTTTTTCATCTCTTTGAGAAAAATCTGAACTGAAGTGGAAATTTTTATATTATTTTGTGTGAATAGAAATGATCAATAACTTCTTTCTTTTTCATTGAGAAAATTCAGAAGAGAACTTGAACTTTCCTTGACTTCGTTGAGAAAATTTCAAATTGAACTAGAAATGTTTATTTTCCGGAAAAATATTCACAGGTATGGTATTACTTTTTCTATCTTCCACCAAAAAATTTAGAATTGAACTTTAAATTTCTTTATGTCATTGTGAAATATAGAACTGAAGTGGAAGATTTTTATTTTCTCTGGTGAAAATTAGAATTGAATTGTGTTCTCCGGTAAAATTCAGAAGAGAACTTGAATTTTTCTTCACTTCAATGAGAAAATTTTAAATTGAACTAGAACTTTTTATCTTCCGGGAAAATATTCACAAGTATGGTATTACTTTTTCTTGTTTCCACCGAAAAATTTAGAATTGAACTTTAAATTTCTTTATGTCTTTGTGAAATAAAGAACTTAAGTGAAAGATTTTGATTTTCTCTGGTGAAATTAGAATTGAATTGTGTTCTTTGGTAAAATTCAGAAAAGAACTTGAATTTTTCTTCACTTCGTTGAGAAAATTTAAAATTGAACTAGAACTTTTTATCTTCCGGGAAAATATTCACAAGTATGGTATTACTTTTTCTAACTTCCACCGAAAAATTTAGAAATGAACTCTAAATTTCTTTATTTCTTTGTGAAATATAGAACTAAAGTGTAAGATTTTTGTTTTCTCTGGAGACGTTAGAATTGACTTGTGTTTGTTGGTAAAATTCAGAGGAGAACTTGAACTTTTCTATCTTCTATGTTAAATTTGGAATAGTATTTTAAATTTTTCATCTCTTTGAGAAAAATCTGAACTGAAGTGGAAAATTTTTATATTATTTTGGGAAAATAGAATTGGTCAATAACTTATTACATTTTCAATGAGAAAATTCAGAATCGAAGTTGAACTTTTCTTCTTCCGTGAAAATATATTGAAGAGAACTTTAAATTTTTTCATCTCTATCTGAAAAGTCGGAACTGAATTTAAGAAAATTTAGAATTAAAGTGAAACTTTTTATCTTCATGGAAAATAATCACTATCATAGTATAACTTTTCCTATCTTCTACAGAAAAATTTAGAAGTGAACTTTAAATTTTTTATGTCTTGGTGAACTTAAAACTGAAGTGGAAGCTTTTTATTTTCTCTGGAGAAATTAGAATTCAATTGTGTTTGTTGGTAAAATTCAGAAGAGAACTTGAACTTTTCTATCTTCTATGTAAAATTTGGAATAGTATTTTAAATTTTTCATCTCTTTGAGAAAAATCTGAACTGAAGTGGAAAATTTTTATATTATTTTGGGAAAATAGAATTGATCAATAACTTATTTCATTTTCAATGAGAAAATACAGAATCGAATTTGAACTTTTATTCTTCAGAGAAAATATATTGAACATAAATTTAAATTTTTTCATATATTTGAGAAAGGTCGGAACTGAATTTAAGAAAATTTAGAATTAAAGTGAAACTTTTTATCTTCATAGAAAATAATCACAATCAAAGTAAAACTTTTCCTATCTTCTAAGGAAAAATTTAGAACTGAACTTTAAATTTTTTATGTCTTGGTAAACTTAAAACTGAAGCGGAAGCTTTTTGTTTTCTCTGGAGAAATTAGAATTGAATTGTGTTCTTTGGTAAAATTCAGATTAGAACTTGATCTTTTCTATCTTCTAAGAAAAATTTGGAACAATATTTTAAATTTTTTCATCTCTTTGAGAAAAATCTGAATTGAAGTGGTAAATTTTATATTATTTTGGGAAAATAGAATTGAACTTATTTCATTTTCATTGAGAAAATTCAGAATCGAAGTTGAACTTTTTTTCTTCCGGGGAAATATTTGGAACAGATCTTTAAATTTTTTTTCATCTCTTTGAGAAAAATGTGAATTGAAGTGGAAAATTTTATATTATTTTGGGTAAATAGAATTGATCAATAACTTATTTCATTTTCATTGAGAAAATTCAGAATCGAAGTTGAACTTTTCTTCTTCCTGGGAAATATTTGGAACAGAACTTTAAATTTTTTCATCTCTTTGAGAATGGTCAGAACTGAATTTAAGAAAATTTAGAATTAAAGTGAAAATTTTTATCTTCATAGAAAATAATCATAATCATAGTATAACTTTTCCTATCTTCTACGGAAAAATTTAAAAGTGAACTTTAAATTTTTTATGTCTTGGGACTTTTCTTGTTCCGGGAAAATATTTGGAATAGAACTTTAAATTTAACTCTTTGAGAAAGGTCGGAATTGAATTTAAGAAAATTTAGAATTAAAGTGAAACTTTTTATCTTCATGGATAATAATCACTATTATAGTATAACTTTTCCTATCTTCTACGGAAAAATTTAGAAGTGAACTTTAAATTTTTTATGTCTTGGTGAACTTAAAACTGAAGTGTAAGCTTTTTATTTTCTCTGGTGAAATTAGAATTGAATTGTGTTCTTTGGTTAAATTCAGATTAGAACTTGATCATTTCTATCTTCTATGAAAAATTTGGAACAATATTTTAAATTTTTTCATCTCTTTGAGAAAAATCTGAATTGAAGTGGAAAATTTTATATTATTTTGGGAAAATAGAATTGATCAATAGCTTATGTCATTTTCATTGAGAAAATTCAGAGTCGAAGTTGAACTTTTCTTCTTCCGGGAAAATATTTTGAACAGAACTTTAAATTTATTCATCTCTTTGAGAAAAATCTGAATTTAAGTGGAAAATTTTATATTATTTTGGGAAAATAAATTGATCAATAACTTATTTCATTTTCATTGAGAAAATTCAGAATTGAGGTTGAACTTTTCTTCTTCCAGGGAAATATTTGGAACAGAACTTTAAATTTTTTCATCTCATTGAGAATGGTCAGAACTGAATTTAAGAAAATTTAGAATTAAAGTGAAATTTTTTATCTTCATAGAAAATAATCACAATCATAGTATAACTTTTCCTATCTTCTACGGAAAAATTTAGAAGTGAACTGTAAATTTTTTATGTCTTGGGACTTTTCTTGTTCCGGGAAAATATTTGGAAAAGAACTTTAAATTTGACTCTTTGAGAAAGGTCGGAATTGAATTTAAGAAAATTTAGAATTAAAGTGAAACTTTTTATCTTCATGGAAAATCATCACTATCATAGTATAACTTTTCCTATCATCTACGGAAAAATTTAGAAGTGAACTTTAAATTTTTTATGTCTTGGTGAACTTAAAAGTGAAGAGTAAGCTTTTTATTTTCTCTGGTGAAATTAGAATTGAATTGTGTTCTTTGGTAAAATTCAGAAGAGAACTTGAACTTTAGTACAATATACTGATTTAATGCATGCAATAAACTCGGTGGTGTCGATTACCTGCCATAGAGTACCAGTGAAAAAGCCGCATCGTGTCCATGAATAAGCACAGAGTACGATTGGTAGGGCCGTAAGCATATTCCATATCATTTCAAGATACATAAAAAGTTAAAAAAATACCATGTTAAAAAATTCAAGAAAGTATTTATGAATTGGGGAGGGGACTCTTTGAGGTCTGAAAATGGGTTTAGGAATGACATTATGAATGGAACTTGTTCAGAAAAGATATAATAAAGCCATAAAAAGTATTTAAAAAAATGGAGAGGGGACTCTTTGGGGGGGCGGCCGGGCAAGTCTTGGGGGATCCGGGGGCCCTTGAGCACCGATTGGTCCCTTGGGAGCCCGGGGGGGGGACCTTTGAGGACCGGGGGAGGGCCTTTGGGGGCCGGGGAAGGGCCTTTGGGGGTCTGGAGGGGCCCTTGTGTGCCGTTTGGTCCTTTGGGAGCCCTGGGAGCCCGGTGAGGGCCTTTGGGGACAGGGGGTGGGCTTTTGGGAGCCTGGGGGACCTTTGAGGACCGGGGGAGCACCTTTGGGGGGTTGGGTGTGGCCTTTTCGGGGTCTGGGGGCCCTTTGGGTGCCTGGGGGACCTTTGGGGACTGGGAGAGTGCCTTTGGGGACTGGGGGTGGGCCTTGGGGGGTCTGGTGGACCTGGGGAGCCCGAGGGGACCTTTGAGGACTGGTGCAGGCCTTGGGGGGCTCGGGATCGGCCTGTGGGGCTCTGGGTGGCCCTTGAGTAACGTTGGGTCCTTTGAGAGCCCTGGGAGCCCGGTGAGGGCCTTTGGGAGTCTGGGAGCCCTTTGTGGACCGGGAGAGTGCCTTTGGGGACTGGTGGAGGGCCTTTGGGGGTCTGGTGGACCTTGGGAGCCCGGGGGGACCTTTGAGGACCGGAGACGGCCTTTGGGGGCTCGGGAACGGCCTTTGGGGGTCTGGGGGGCCCTTGAGTGCCGATTGGTCCTTTGGGAGCCCGGGGCGTCGGGGGAGGGCATGGGGGGGGCGGGGGGGCCTTTGAGGCCCGGGGGAGGGCCTTTGGGGGCGGGGCGGGGCCCTTTGGGGTCCGTTGGGCCAGTTGGGAGCCGGGGGGGCATTTGGGGACAGGATGATGGCCTTTGGGGGTCCGGGGAGTCCTTTGGAAGCCCAGAGAACCTTTGAGGACCGGGGGCTTCCTTCGGGGTGGGGGTAGGGGGAGCGGAACCCTTTGGGGTTGGGGTAGAGCAATCGGGGCCCTTTGGGGTTGGGGTAGAGCTATCGGGGCCCTTTGGGTTGGGGTAGAGGACCTCACAACACTGTTCAATTGAAACTTGTGTATTATAACGACCACACTCAAAACCTCCTCCAAAATCTCTTCAAAAATCATATTTTATAATGTCTCTAAGTGTTTCGCCGAAATAATTCCATAAAATAGCTAAAACGGTTTTGCCAAAATTACCCCCCAAACGGAATTTCAGCATGTTCCTTTTGTTTGGCATCTCTGTGCTAATGCATTTCAAATTATTTGGAAACTTTTTCGCGCGCTAAGATCAAAACATCTGCCTCGGAAACGATTCTCTTGTTAGAACTCCAGATTAATTCCCCTTTCGTGAATCAATTCTCTATAGAACAACAAATTAAGTCCCCTTTCGTGTCAATCAATCAATCATGACATCATGTGTGATCTAACTATTTCTCGGTGACAATTCTCTTTGGAAATGCAAGGACATTAATTAACTTGACGTCATCTGTCAGACATTAATTAACTGTTTCCGGGAACCTCATAACATCTGGCTCGAATAACAATAACAAATACTATTTCTGGATCATAACATTTGCATCGAGCGTGCACTTACAACAACAACAATAAAATTGACCCCATTAACCACGTGTTCTCCCTAATTACTCTATACAAAACAACAACAATAACATTGACCTTGGCATTCGTTGAGAGCGTGCCAAAAACACCCCTGGAGAAAGAGGTCATTGATCCCATTACGCAATCATTCTCCCTAATGACTCTATGCCCATATATGGACTCCCGTCACGAGTCAATAAGGCATCTCTACTCTTAATAGGGAGGTCAAGGCTTGGCTAAAAAAAATTGAATTGTCAGTGAAAAACTCACAGACATAGCTCTTAATATGGCTTTTCAGTGTGTTTTCTAACGAAAATACGCAAAATACGATTACAAGTCGTTTCCCATGCTCTAAATCAATTCTTTCAATTAGTGAAGTCAAGGCTGGGCTTAAAAAATTTGAATTTTCGGAGAAAAAATCACAAATATATCCCTCTCTCTGGATTTTAAGTTTATTTACAGAAGGAAAAAATAAAATTAAGAGTACAATACGCTCCCATGGTTCTAATTCATTTTTTTCATTTAGGGAGGTCAATGCTTGGCTAAAAAAAATGAAATTTTCAGTGAAAAACACACAAATATAGCTCTTAACTTTTACTATGATTTTGATGAAGAAATATTATGTAGAATCGTAACCACTGGGGCAAATAGAAACAAAACTTCAATAATACCAGTTTTACCACAAAATTTCACAATGCCTGCTTTCGAATATTTTCATGCGGATATTGGTGGACATTTGGGAATAAAAAAAAATTTACATAAATTAAAACAATATTTCTATGTGCCAACGGCATTAGCAAAACTTTAAGAATTTGTCAGTGTATGTGAGGGGTGAAACTTAAGGAAGAATCCCAAAGCTCACCCTAACCTCCCTATGGGACGAGTTCCAGTAGCGAGATTTCCCTTTGATGTCGTCTCATTTGACCTATATGGGACAAGTGGAGGTTTACCTGTTTCTAACAGGGGCCATACTTGTATTTTTTCAGTCATAGATCACTTTTCTGGATTTACCTTTACAAAAGCTTTAAAAAATTAAGGCACTTATGCCACGAGTAAGGCGTTAGCGAAATTATTTTTAAAATTTGGCATCCCACATAAGGTCATAAGTGACAATGGGAGTAATTTTGTTTCAAAAGTAAAAAAAGACCTAATGAAATTTATCAACATAGAAAAATTGATAACATCTCCTTACCATCCACAAGCTAATGGAGAAATAGAGAATAGGCATAAAATATTTTCAAATGTATTAAGTATTTACACAAAAGACAGCAGAAATGATTGGGACCTATTTTTACCTTATTTAACGAATGTAATCAACACCGCCTATTCTGAAGCAACTAAGGACAACCCTTTTTACTTACTCTTTGGTCGTGATTTTAGAATCCCATATGATGAAATTATAGAGTCCCGGCAATATTATAATAATTCAGAAGATTATAAACAAGAATTCATAAATAGGATGAGAAGAACTTATAAAATAGTAAGACTAGAGTTGGAAAAATGTAAAATAAATCAAGAGCTAAGAAACCTACCCAAAGTCAAAGGAAACATAAATTTTAAGATAGGAGGCTGTGTCTACCTAAAAAATGAAGCAAAAACGGAAGGCAAGAAACTTTCTAATAAATATTCCGGACCGTACAGAATATTCAAAAAGTATGATAACGATTTTACATTTAAAATGGTAAACCCCGACAATGGAAGAACCTATAAGGCACATGTTAGCCGAATAAAAAGAGCCAAATTTCCGGAGAAATGGGTATCGCGTCCCTCATCCACTGAGTCATCAGAAACAGAAGATGAACCCCCTAAGTCAAGATTAGCAGAGCTAAAACCCTTCAATCTCAAACAAGATTATTTCGAAAATGAAAGTGATCAAGAGAACTTTGAAGAATTCTTAACTATGAAAAACCTAGTTATTCCAAAAAGAAAATCCCTAGTACCAGTGAGAATAAAAGTGCCAAAAACCCCAAAAAATTCATCGTCAGAGAGTGCAGGAGAACTAGACTATACGATATCTAAAAAACACAATTTTTCCCTGATAAAATTTCAACTCCTTGTCCACCCAAAAGATTTCCAGACGATATGGTTTCCCCCGCCACACGAATAGAGAGACCCCTGTCACTACAAGAGGACTTGAATAGAGCAGTGGAACCTCCGGGTCTCATTATCAAGAAAACTTTTCCTAAAGACTCAATTAAGACAAATCTGCGAGAAGCGATGAATTTAATAAATTTTCCCATAAAAACAAGGCAATGTACATTGCCTTGGACTCAAACCCCCAAGGACACCCAGGAAGGACAATATCATGATATAACCGTATCTAAAGTCAAACCCAAGAAATGGACCTCTTGGAGCGACACACTAATCCAAAGAATGCCCCATCCCCCTGAAGACATGGTATTTGAACAATGGAGAAACCCCGCAAAAACTTTCGATTCCTCTCAGAGTTCTCAAGAATCTTTCAAATCTCCCGATCTGAAAACACAAGGCGAGGACTTAGAGAATAAACCCTCTACTTCCAGAGGAGTAGAAATTTATGAAGGAAGGGCAGGTGATACCTCAAGAACACGAAGTGCCACCTTCGAAAGTTCTAATGTCGAATCATCAGAATCCAGTTCCGAAGAATCGGACAATGAATCAGACCTTATGGTAGTTAAGGAAATAGGTAAATCAAAACCAACTTCAGCGGCCGCACACGCAAAAGAAACAATTGAAGGGGCAAGAATTTTTGAAAAAACAATATAAAAAATTTGACTTCAGAACACTAGCCAAGCCTAGAAAGAAAAAACCGCAAGAAACAGAAGAAAAAGTAACGACGCAATCAAGCAGAACGATAAAAAAACCTGATAGATGGAAATATCCCTAATAAATGTCTAGTCAGGCACTCGTGGAGTAGGGAGGTTGTGTTCGCAACCTTCGACTAATACTTTCTTTTATTATTGGTGGAAGGGGGCGGATTTCAAATTCCTTATGAAAATCAACTTGTGAGCATCATAACAGAACTAGTAATATGCAAATAAAGTTAACCAAGTCAAGAGTGAAAAAAAAATAATACAGGGAATATCAAAACATTAGTGATCAATAAGAAGGGCCCAAGGTAAAACATCGGCCAACCACGAATGAAACTCGGCCGATCACAGTGAGCAGATGGTGACAAATAGTGTTTTTAGGTCCTGTTTGGCACATTCTGCCTACCGGGTAGCTGCCTTACGAAAATAGACTATGCCCCTGAAAATGTGAATTAATCAATTGAATAACCAAAAATATACCCAGCAATTACAATTGATTACAGACTATGTCGTGGGGAGTCCAAGCTCTGTTTCAACGACGAACGGTGTTTTATAAAAGCTCGTCGGAGAAACGGTGCCTATACTCCTCCGTGGAATTCAACTTGTAATTCTACAAAATGATCCACGGAAACCATCCCTTACCCAGTATTCAATTGCGTAATCAAAACTAAATAGACGGACCACGTTTTGTGGGAAGTTTGAGAGGAGCTCGGCCACAAGCAGCGTTTGGTTTGTTGGGGGCGTGCTCGTCCTTGGATTTTCTATGAAAAAATCGACCCATGTCCTAATCGAGATTGATATTATCCAAAACAAGAAATTACCAGAACAAAAGTGTCTAATTATGGACTGAACATTTTCAGATCATGTCAACAGAATCAAGGCCTATCCGTAAAGCGATTATAGATACTGAATTTATTACAATAATGAATGCGAAGCAGAATCTAATATACTCAGCAGCTATGGTAGTCGTAGACGAACAAGGAAATCAGATATATGCGAATAAGTGGGATTTAACCTAAAACCTTAAAGGTTATGCACACCACACTTATAAGTATGGATTAGCACTCGCGAATACCCCTAAATATCACCCAGCTAGAGGGGACGTTAAAACAAGATATAGGAAAAGAAGCGCAACACAACTCGGTTGTTTGCAGTTATTAATAAGACGTTTTCAAAGGAATCTCATCATTAAATATTTCTATTCTAAAGGACCCACTCAAACAGACCTCTTACTCTTTGATAAGTGTAGTGCTCCAAAAATCTGTTATAGTATAGAAGAGTATTTCCAATGTGTTAAGCATGAAGGCATACATCATCCCCTCTCGGAGATTCAACACTACAAACAATTTTTATTTGACCCGGAATCGGAGGAATATAATTCCCTGGGTAGTAAGCTATTTATGAAACGTATGAAAACACATCAAAGAAAAAGAGACGCATATAAATATTACAGTAGGAAAATTATAAGAAGAGTCTAAACTATAAATTTAGCAAAAGAAAAACATAATAACTATAATCTCCATAGTATCCTCAACATAGGAGTTATTGTAGCTTCACCCGCGATGTATTATTCATTAAAACTAAAATCAAAAACTTCTAGATATACCCTGACTTCTGACGATTGCTCACGCGTACAGCCTTCACCGAACCAACGTAAAACGGAACTAACGATTTCGCCGGTCTCTTCGTCGAAAAATCAGAGAGATGACCTTTTTGGAATGTTACTAACCACTTCAGGTAGATAATTAATTTACTAATAACATAAAGAAATATTCTAGTTGCCCGCAATTAAATACATCATAATTAGTGTTAGAAACAGCAAAATATATTTATCGACAGCGCCTTGCATATAAAAAATGTAATAGTCTAAATAAGTTATTAAACGAATATGCATTAATAAAAGTAGCAGAAGAATTAGACTTTGTCATGTTAGATTTCCTTGTTAAACCACCTAGAATTTCCCTAGATGACATAGTAATCTCAAAAATAGTGGCAAGTTTAGTACATTGTAATTTCATTCCAACGATAAGGCCCAAAAAAATAGAAAGAACCAGATTATCAGCTATTATGACATTTAGAACTCTCTTACATAAGATCCCAATGTGGAAATATCCCGTGATTGCTTTATTTATCACGGAAAATCTGTGGAAAACCCAAGATGAAAGCTGTCTCGCGACAATATGGGCACTTAAATTTCCCACACTACTAGTCGATCGAGGGTATAACTTATTAAATGGAGGATAATTCCTCACAAATTTGCATAAAAATTGCTGGAACTTTGATGGCACAAACCATAAAATAAAATCCAATACATTGGAAATTACCGTGCGAGATTATAACGACATAAACAAGATCCCACCAAACCTTTTTGAAGAAGATGAAAATTTTGGATCCAAATTATTTCCCGATTTTGATATTATAGTACATGAACAAAAATGTTGTAAGGCGTCACATATACAATTAATTTTTAGGGTAGTGAAAATTATAAATAATCGACTTTTCCTAGCCAAACAACGTCGTAATGTAATTCGTGAAAATATTAACAAGAATAGCATAGCGAATACGTTGACCAATCTAAAACTCCCGAATGATCTGTTGGTCTATCTAATACACAAAGACACAAATGAAAATAATGAAAACAACGTAGTATTTAAATTTAAATTTCTAAGCACAAATGTGTTATCATGGGAAGTTCATCGCCTCAATACCATGCTAGTACGATTAGAAATACGGAAAGAACTACCGAAGGATACGGCAATCATAAAATCGAATATGGATGAGCATGGAAAGAATCATATTTGTAAATAAGGTTAAAATGCCCTTACAAAAAGACGTATCGTGAACCACACCGTTTTAAAAGTTTCTTCTCATACTAGTATATATATATAATGTAAATATAATAAATTAAGCAACTCGATGAATTAGGGTGTATCCTATGGTAATTTAAACAATATAATTACCTCAACTCACTCGTCTAAAAAAATACTTTTTGCAGGGATGCAGAGCCTAATAATTTTACTTGTAAGAATGTCAATAAAGTCTTTAAAAGATTGATAACGATAATAGGATACCAGTATATTGTTGCGTACGTTAACTGCTAAATTATTTATGTTCCACTTACTAAATACAAAAAAAATATGCGCCACTTGGCAAGTGTTAACTAAGTGTTTGAAGTATATTTCGACTAGTCATAACAATATATCATCACCAGAGTAAAAATAGAATTTCAAAACAATTCTAATTTTGAGGCGTCGTTCACCAACAAAAACTATACTATGCTTACAGATCAGTCTTGTTTAATCAATGATATAAAATAGTTCAAAAACTAAATAAAAAAAATTCAAAATGTCTTAACAAAAAAAAAGAAGAACAAATAAAATCAACTTTCCAAAAAAAGATAAAATTAATAACAGATTAACTTTAGAAACAAACAAAAAGATGAGGCTTAAGAACATCATCATAATCCTCGTTGTTCATGCAGCAGCCCAAGATATTGTAAAACATGGAGTTATATTTAAACATGAAAATTCGCTTCTAGCCAGCCATAATGCATGGAAAATTTTTATGAAATTTGATCCCAAACCATTTGAAACCTTATTTCAGCAAGCGACGAGACAGGAAAAAGATACAAACGAACTTAAGGAATTCATATTTCAATTCCTAAGGTCAGATAAAGGATTACAGGCCAGTAAAATGATGCATAGTAAAAACAACAAAGAATTCCAAGTCCCGACTATCCCAAAATTAAAATCAAAATTCATAAAAGATGATTTTGACAAAAAATGACGGAAATAGACATGGCATTGGGAACCAGTAACAGAGAAAGTAGACAAAAAAGGTCAACGAATAACATTGAACGCTTATCGAAGGATCTTACTGCGATGAAAACCGTAGAAAGTCCCAAACCATCAACTCCAAGGAAAGGAAAACTTTACGATAGAAATTATGCGATGTGAAATGAACTACCTAGCCTATGGACTTTTCTCAAGGAATTATGGGATTACCATGCTGAGAAAAATGTTACGAAGCAAATATTGTCTAAACTCGCAAAAGTGAAAGACTACAGACAAATTATTAACCTAAAAGAGTTGAAATTTTCAAATACACAGCAAGATAATACCGAAGGGAAAGAAAAAGACACAAAAACAACCACGCCTGCTTATAAAGAATCAATAAGAGAAATACAATCTTCATTGTCGGAAGTTACGACGAACATGGTCCCAGAAATGAGCGCACTTAGTAAACAATCACCCAAAAATTTGACCAAACTGACTTATCTAAAACCAACAATAATAACAAAATGGACTTGGTCTAAAGGGCCCACGTTTACGCGCACCCAGCCGAAGTTCATATTTACTATGGGCCTAAGGGCAAGGACCCAAGTAAGACATACCGAGACACAAACAATAAAAGTACAAGTTGTTAAACCAAAAGAAAATAAGAATAATTAGGAGAAAGCGGACCAAAATGATAACGTGCACAAGAAGTGTTGGACCATAGACGGCAAACGCACTTGTGCTAGATTAGCAATGGCCAACGAGCCAGCAAAAGAAGATATTGAACCATTACCTGACCTAAGCGAGAAAAACGCCCAAAAAATATCAACTCACTAAGCCTTTTTAATAATATACAGACAAAGATTACAAGCTTTGTTTGAATTATTTAATACAGAAATACAAAAATTAAAACAAAGTACGACGCGAATTTTTGAAGTATTTTTTCGAAGAAGCAAATATCGGAGATCGACAAGCCTAATTCCCATCAACGGAGAACTCACCTCCCGCCTTTTTGGTTTAACAACGGAAGAAGACCTGAATATCCTAAGGGAAAACGTGAAAAAGTTGAATAATGCCATGAACGTAACGTTACATGTCCAGAAAATACAACCAAGCGTAGCTAACTACCAAAGCGTCTGGAAAGTGGCAATGTAATCGATGCAAGGAAGCTGCCAACACACCCAAAACAGCAGCAGTGGGAACACCGAACAGCCAAAAACAACAAAACCTAGGGAATCCAAAAGCCAGAGGAGAAAACTGCAACGCCCCGTCTTCGGACCAAACCCCGCCTCCAGTCAACGACGAACCCCTGATTATCAGGGAAAGTAGGCCCACGCAAGTTCGAGGAACTCTCAATGCACCCCTTCCTACGGCCTCTGCCCCAAATGCTACTCCTAACGGAACTGAGTCACACAGCGAAACTTGCAACTATTGTCATACCCAGGCCGAAGCCAGTACATCTTTTTGCTGTTTTTTCTGCAATGAGTGGGAGCATGCCTCCTGCCGCGGGATCCACTCCGATATTGTCCTGGCGATAAAACTCCATGACCCACAGTTAAGCCTCTTCAGATACGAGTGTTCGTCCTGCTCCAAGCGAAAGGTAGCTCAACTGCAACTGCAAGTCAGACTCCTAACGGATTGCAGAATACCTGAACAGCGAAATCAAAATCCATTCCCAGGCGATCAAGCACTGTACTCCCGTGTAGCACAACATGGAACCACAGACTCTAGACAAAATACACCCAGCCCAGCGCCTTCCGCAAACACTACCGTTGAAACCCTCCTACGAGCAGAAAAAGAAAAACAACTGCGAGAAGCAAAGCGATTCAATATAGTTATATCAGGGGTCCCAGAGTCTGAAACTCCAGACGCACAGATAGCTCTTGGCCTTTGCTGAACCAACGATTTGGGAGCTACCCTGGAAACGGGGGATATAGTTGAGACTAGGCGCCTTGGAAGACCAAGCGACAACGGCAGACCAAGAAAACTACTCGTCAAGCTCAGAGAAGACACTTCAACCTCTGTGAAACGAAATAACATCCTGAAAAACGCTCGGAACCTGAGAACCTCTGATGACGCCTTCACCCGCCGCGATATCTACATAGGCCCTGATCTCACCCCACTCCAGCTCCAGTCTCAGGCCGAGAAAAGAAGGCTCAAGAGAGCCGAAAGCTCTGCCCATAACCGGAATGAGGAAGCCTCCTCAGGTCAAGTGCAACACGCTCACCACCAGACCAGAAGCCCCCCTAGACCTTCTAAACCTCCTCACCGCACTCCTTTTGAACTCCCAAGAGTCATGCTTGTTAAAGCAAATTCAATCTTAAAAACAATCACAGAACAGATAGTTCGAGTGAACTGTGAGAGGGGTGGGGTCTGCTGTGTCACAGACACTTGGTCCACTACCCCATCGACTGCTAGTATTCCAGGCTATGACCTTTACACAAAAAATCGCACGGATAAAGATGGCAACGTTATAACACATGGCGGTGGAGTGGGTGTTTACATAAATGCAGATATCGAACACGAAGTTTTGACAGTCGCTGAACACACAGATACCTATGAGCTGCTCTGGGTGAAAATCAAACCCAAAGTACTGCCAAGAGCGTTTTCGTCAATAACTTTCGGAGTCCTCTATTTTCCACCGCGAGCCGCTTACCGCAAAACCCTAATCAACCACCTCCAAAAGTCTATCGACGATATTCGATACATGTATCCTAATAGCGGTATAGTATTGCTTGGCGACTTTAATGATCTGGACAGGCGCTGGATCAGTCAATCTCTTGATCTGAAGCAGGTAGTAAAAATTCTTACTACGGAAAAATCAACTATCGACCTCATCTTCACAGATGTGGGAGAATTCTACCACGATCCCGAATCGAGCCCCAGCCTCGGAAGGAGCGCACATTTCTCTGTACTGTGGAAGCCCAAAGGAACCAAGCCAACGGCTACCAAGGAAACATTCGTCTGCCGACCTCTGACTACACCAGGAAAAGAAGAATTCTCTAAATGGTGCGTAAATAAAAACTGGTACCAACTGTACAGATTATCTGACGTTAACCAGATGGTTGGACTCTTAAACTCCGAGATAACCAGCGCTTACCACTCATGCTTCCCAGAGAAACGTGTCAAACGCTCTTCTACGGACAAACCATGGGTCACACAAGAGATCAAGAAACTCATCAGGAAGCGTAATAAACTGCACGCCTCAGGCAACAGAGAGCGCTTGAAAAAAATGAGGAACACCGTGGTGTACGAATGTATGAAAGCTGAGAAAGCATATGGGGAAAAGCTCTCTAAAACAGTAAACTCCGACTCCCGCTCATTCCACAAGACAGTTAGAGATTTAATAAGCCCCCAGCGCCCGACGACCTTTCACATACAAAATGATAAAGGTGAACAGGTCACTGCAAATGATCTCAATGAGTGGTTTGCCAAAATCTGCAGATCCAACCCTTCAGCCGAAACGAGTGCAGTCAGCGCCAAGATATCTGAGATTCCAGTCGTTCTGCCTATTGAAGTGTGCAAGGTCCTAGAAAAGATTCCTGCGCGGAAAGCCACTCACCCAGCGGATCCACCGTCAATTTTGTTCAAAGAAAACGCTCCTTACCTATCAGAGCCTATAGCTGCCATCATCAACCAGTCACTGATAACAGGGACGTTTCCTGAGCCACTCAAGGAGGCAGTCGTAATCCCTGTTCCCAAAGTCACAAACCCCAAAGAACTTGGAGACCTCCGACCGATCTCACTCACTCCGCTACTCTCGAAAGTATTCGAAACTTTCATAAACAGATGGCTTCTGGAGGAACTCAGCGAAGTAATTGACTCCCGGCAGTATGGCTTCCAAAGAGGGTGCAGTACAAGTCACTACCTTATCCAGATCGTCGAGACTATCCTAAGTCACCTAGAAGTTGACGGGGCATTTGTCGACCTCCTTCAAGGGGACGTCAGGAAAGCGTTCGATACGTCTAGCCACGAGGAGATTCTACAGTCCATGACCAATTTTCACGAATTCCTGAGAAAGATAGTAGAAAGCTTCCTTTCAAAACGGAAGCAAAAAACAAGGTACAAAGGTGAACTGTCAGACTCTACAGACCTTACATGTGGAATTCCTCAAGGAACAAAAATAGGTCCGACCCTTTTCCTGTTGCTTTGCAACACGATAGCTAAATGGCACAGAGACAGAGCGAAGTTCGCAGACGACCTAACAATGATGCTGCTACAAAGACTGTGTGAAATCCTTAACCTAGAAGAAATGGTCGTGAAGCTCGAACGGGACTACCTAGAAAGAAAACTCAGCATCAACAGGACCAAGTCGGCAATAATGAGAATTTCCTTCTTAAAGCACAGCGTACCGGCCTTGCCTGACGTCGGCATACCGGCAGTTCACAAAATTAAGATCCTGGGTGTTATCTTCAATGATAAACTGACTTGGGATGACCACTTAAATCACTTGCTGTCCCAGGCTATGCCTCTGCTTAGGTCACTGACAAAGCTACGTCGCTTTCAACTCAGCAAAAATGCCCTGGTCACCTACTATAGGAGCCACATGCGACCAATCCTAGAATATGCCTGCCCTGTCTGGCATCCTGGTCTCACAAAAGAGCAGAGCAATAAGCTCGAAACAATTCAAAAGAGAGCCTTGCGCATCATTCTAGGAGACAGCCAATTGCCCTATGAGGAATGTCTGGCGAAGCTAGAACTCACAACACTTGAACAAAGAAGACACGAGCTCCTCATGAGCTTTGGCCAGTCCATCTTGACTTCCCCCAAACACCGCGACCTTCTCCCACCTGATATCAGACAAGATAACCGACCAAAGACCCGCCACACAAACCAACTACAACCAAGCAATCCAAGTGCCACGAAACGCTACAAAAATTCATTCCGACAATACTTCACTGAAAATTACAACAAATAGTTTTCATAACTTTTTTGTAAATGCGACTATTTATCCGTTTTGTGATATTTCGTATTAAATTATCTATCTATCTAAGCGATAAATTCGAAATGATATCCAAGAAAATCTAAAAAACTGTAAATGTAATGAATTACTTAAGGAATGAGGTGGATCGTGTGGTGACAGATTCAAGCCTTACAATGGTATCACTCGACATAATTACCATGTCATTATTAAATCTAGCAACAGATGTTAGCAAGTTCGAGTTTGCATTATTTGCCCTCACGGGAGGAACCTTGTCATACAACCTGGTAAACCCTTCGAACTTAAAAAGCATTTTATACGAAATTAAAACGCATATACAGTTCTATTTGCATTTACCGATGTAACAGTAGATGTCAAATATATTAATCTGTTACACGCAGCTAAAAATGAATGTCGCAGACGTAAATGGATAGGTATTTGCAGTGGTGACCATTCTATTGATAAACAAACAATCGATATATGACTTGTACAAAATCTCGACCTTCCCCGCTAACATAAAGAAAACGAACTCATTTATGACTATCACACCCGAAAGCTGACTATTCACTTGTTGATCAAGATAGACGAAAATATGCCCTAGCGAACCTCCAAGCTCTAAAGGAGTGTGTCATTCAAAAACCTAGTTTGCAAACTTACGTTATCTATTGACAATGTCAAGTCTAGATCTTGTATGTTAGATATATTCTTAAAAGACACGCAACAAGAAGAAATACCCAATTCGTGCGAAGCCTTAATAGGAAGTAATAAACGAGAAGTATTCATACACCTTAGGAACGACCTTTGGTTATTTTCTGTTCCAAGAGAAACTGTTGGAACTTTATCTTGCTACAATAATACAGAGAAAATTGACCAAAGTTATAAGACCAAATTGCTACTACAAGATGTGGTTACGATAACCATAAAACAATGATGCAGACTGGCTACTAAAGAATCAACAGTTCAAACGCCGTTAATTACCACGAGCACAAACATAATAAGTCCTAAAATAATCAATTTTAAGGCAATCAACCTGTCGTATACTATCCCAAATATTGAGAGCGATGAAATAAAAACCTCAATATGGTCAAAAATAGAAAAGAATAAAGAAACGTTGACACTTACAAAAATAAAAGAAGCTTTAGATTCCCAGATCCCCCTATTCACCAATGAAGACAAGAGATTAATGTACGTAGATGAGAGATAAAGATTATTCTCAACCAATTTTTGGTGGAACATACTACTGACTGCGTGTGTTATTTTCTCGATTTCCTTAACTATAAGGGCCTTACTGAATTTCAATTATGGAAGAATTTTGAGAATAAGAAGGCAAATCCCAAAGGAAGACCCCGGGGAAGTGGCAGAAATGCAAAAGTCAAACCTAAAACCCCATGAAATCACCTAAGCGAAGAAAAAGGTAAGAAATTAGAAGACAAGTAGATATATTGAGGTCTCCATTCGTCCTTAATGTTTCTCTCCCTCCATGTAGTATCGTTTATGTAAAACTGCGCGGCTATGACGCTGCAACATGCGTTTCTTTTACAGCACGGAAGTGCGTGAACAATGCTGGCATGAAATGTGTTGAAGAGTCAGACCTAAAATTTAATAATGAAGCGTAAAAATTTGTTCAAATGATTGTTGTAAATATATGTAAAAGTAATTAGATGTTAAAAGACATTAAAATAAAGTGTATGTAATAGTGTATGCTAAGGAGCATAATGAGAAACCTTGCTTCATAAGAGTTAATATCTTATATAATTATTATATCATGATTACACAGGAGAGATTTCTATGTTTTAGAAATCCTAAGGAAAACCTCCTAAATGTTCCCATCAATGTAATAAAAATATCATTCCGTTAAGAATCAATTTGTATGTAGAATAGTATTAGTACATTTAAACTAACATTATCCTGAACCGTCTTCAAATACCCAGTAAATACATGACCTATTTGTGTCATGACTACACATTTTAAAGAACATGTGATCCTGCCGAGTTATTTTATTTCAAGCATTGGAACGGCATGTCAAATACTAATCAGGCCAATGCATAAACCAGTGCAAGCATATCCCAGTAGTACCTATTTTCATCACGCCTCGACCAACGAAGAGTACTCGCCATAAAGCCCAAGGTAACCTCATCCAAGCTTCGCACACCAAATTACGGATACATTTCGATCAAGGAAACGATGATCGTTCAACGAAGAATAATGTCTTCAATTACAAATCATATTGTGTATCAGGTAACAAGTCTCAAATATCCAGTACTTTATAAACATAACAAACCTGAGAATTCTATTATATAACTTAAGATGTAAAATATCATCCTTAATAATAAAATTGATGAACCCAATTTACCACGTTGAGTGTGTTAAAGAATCAAAGTAAGAAAAACATACCTCGACGATTTATACTTCAAGTCACCTTCAAATATTTCTCCATTACGAAGTTACAGAGACATTAGAGACATTACCGTAAACATTATGAGATAATTTTTGAAATATGAACTTGAAAACCGAATCATAGAAATCAAAATAATTCTAGTGACAACCCCTGAGTGACATTGTGCTCTCATTGTGAATTATCAGTGTTAGATGTAAAAAAAAAGAAAAAAAAACCTTGGTGTAAGTAGCTATCTTAGTCCGATAGAGGAAACTTAGCAGACTATATGAATTAAAATAAGAAAAGTAATATAGAAAGAATTTTAATCGCTTAAGACCAAATAGACTTATAATAATATAAAATCAGTTTAAATTGTATGAAACAAATAGTAGACAAATTTCAAAATAATTTAAAACCCGAAGGCAAGCAAATACTAATAACGGGACGTTATTCAAAAACGGGATGGGTGAAATGTACCATGTACAACGTTTACTTTAAAATATGAAAAATTTACTTTATTCTAAATATATTTCCGATGTAGATCAAACTCCCTTAATTAAGTTTGAAATTCCGTTTCAAACTCCCATTTATTAATCAGCCAAATATCCATTTGAAAAGCACCAAATAAGAGATAATTAAATTCGAAGAATTCCAAAAACTACTTTTGTTGTACTCTGTAGAGATTCGCATTCTTTGTTCTACAAAACAAAAGGCTCTTGAACATTTCAGACGCTATTGACAGATTTCAAAGCAGAAAAAACTACGGGCTTTTTTACAAGCATAATGCTAATGAGATGGATTGGAATTTCACAAAAGTATTAGACAGACAGAGTAGGACATTGTCTAAAACTTGGTTTGAATTATTATTAGAAATATGGGTATTTAGTGATTAATATTGCAAAAAAACTATTGGGTAGTTTTGGCTGTATAATGTCTGATTTTGTCAGCATAAGAATAAAGTGGCGGGCCCTCCGAAAGGAGATGGGTCAAATAGAAAATAGTGATTATTGCTCAGAATCAAAACCAATGTTATATAGTAGTGAAGAAGTGTTTTTCGAGGCATTATGCATTAGGCATTATGTTATGGGCATTCTAATAAGATTATTATATTATTGTCATTCCTGTATTGAACATTCTGGTATTTGCCATTGCTTACTGAAGTTCGATGCCGTATGTTTAATCATGTAAGTCTAATAAACCTATTACTTTTCTATTTTTACAGTTTTATTTTATATGTTCGTATCTAGTTTTCAAGAGTAGCCTTCTAGTTCGTATGCTATCCATTGGTAACGCTCCCAAGGTACCTGACAATTTCATGATGGATGTTTATATGCCTGGATTGACGACACTCGGGCTAAGTTGGTCACTTCCTAAGGAAATCCTAAGTTAATTTCCAAGCTAATCCACCCCCCCCCCCCCCCATAACAATATTAAAAGCTATATGTGTGAGTTTTTCCCTGTATATTACATTTTTTTAGCCAAGCCTTTTCCTACATTATTGACGTACTGTTCATTGAAACAAAGGTAAGTTATTTAATCGTATTTTGCGATATGTCGTTGGAAAAAAACATAGACATTACATATTAAGTGCTATTGAAGAGAGATTTTCACTGTTAATTCCTTTTTTTTTAGCAAAGAATTTAACTCAATAGTGTTAGGAATTTACAAATAACAATGGTAACGTATTTTCATCGTATTTTGAGTTTTTTATTTTGAAAATACACTTAAAAGCAATATTAAGAGATATTTTTGTTATTTTTTAAATTTAAATTCCTTTTTTTTTAGCCGAGCCTTGACCTCCCTAATTGAAGGATATGAATGAGAACCCGCGGAACGTATTTTAATCGTATTTTGAATATTTTCGTTGTAAAATAAAAATAAAAGCAATATTAAGAGCTATATTTGTGAGTTTTTCAGTTACATTTCCCTTTTTTTCGACAAGCTTTGACCTCCCTAATTTAAGGATATGAATTAAAACCGTGGGAACGTATTTTTATCATTTTTGTCGTATATACGTTTGACAAACACATAGCACATCAATATGAAGATATTTATTGTTCATTTTTATACCTTAAATTTCATTTTTTTATACAAGCTTTTACTAACAAACTAAAAGTATATTTATTCGTAACATGTAGAGTAAAAGACATCTTATTGGTATTATGTTTGTTGGGAAAAACAAAGAAAAGAACTATAATGTTCTCTATTTTATAGTTTTTCTATGTAAATACCATTTTTTATAAAATACTTGACAAACCTAATTAAAAGTAAATACTTATAAACATTTGCAAGTTATTAACTAATATGTTTAGATTTATCTATGAAAAAAACCAATAAAATAAATACAAATTTAGATAAAATTTTTACTTTCTCTGACAATTCCATTTTTTTAGCCAAGCCTTGACCAAGCGTATTTCAGGATATTATATATACAAAGGTTAACTTATTGCAATCATAGTGTAATATTTTTCTGCTGGAAAAAACCCTGACAATTCTCATGCTTTTATCTATTTTTTATAAAGTTACCTACAATTCCTTTTTTTTTCGCATTAAATCTAGATCCCTAATTGAAGTATATTTATTAAACCCATGTGATAGTTTGTTCATCTTTCATTTTTTTTATCCATTTGAGAAAACAACAAAAGTTAATGTCTAAAGATATATTTGCGATTTGTTCACGGTAAATTCCTTTTTTTTGACAAAACAAGGACCTCCCTAATTTAAAGATATGACGAAAAAACATGTGATCGTTTTTTCATCGTATTTTGCGTTTTTTGGTTAGAAAGAACACTGAAAAGCCATGCTCATATCTTTTTGCTTGATAATTTTTCAGACAAGTCTATTTTTTTAGACACTCTTTATCTTTCTGACTGGCAGGACTTGCTTTAGAATTAAGGAATAGCATTTTCTTCGTATTTTCGGTGGAAAAAACACTGAAATGAACTTTAAAGAGAGAAAATAGGGAGAGTGTCAGTTACAATTCCATTATTTTTTAGCCAAGCCTTAACTTCCCTAGTTGAAGGTTATGAATTAGAACCATGGGAACGTATTTTCATCGTATTTTGCGTATTTTCGTTGGAAAACACACTGAAAGGCCATATTAAGAGTTATATTTGTGAGTATTTCACTGACAATTCCATTTTTTTATCCAAACATTGACCACCCTAATTTACGGATAATAATGAGAAAACGGAGACCTTTTTTTAATAGTATTTTTAGTTTTTCTTTTGGAAAAAAAACTCTAAAAAGCAATACTAAGTTATATACTTGTGTTTTTTTAACTAAAAACTCCTTTTTTTGTAGCCAATAATTGAACTTCCAACTTAAGTAATATTAAATAGAGCCATGGGACCGTATTTTCATGTTATTTTTCTTATTTTCTTTTGAACAAAAACTTAAAAGCCATATTATGTGCTATATTTTTTTTGTTTTTAATGAATATTCAATTTTTTTAGCCAAGCTTTGACATCCCTAATTGAAGAATATTAATTAGAACCATGGTAACGTATTTTCATCATATTTTGAGTATTTTTGTTTGAAAAAACACTGAAAAGCCATATTAAAAGCTATATTTGTGAGTTTTTCACTTACAATTAAATTTTTTAGCCAATCCTTGACCTCCCTAATTAAAGGATATGAATTATAACAAAATTAACTTTTTTTAATCTTATTTTGCTTGCTTACTTTGGAAAAAAAACTTAAAATCCATATTCTTTGAAATCTATGTTATTTTTTAAATAACAAGTCCTTTCTTTAGCCAAGCCTTAACCACCCTAAATGAAGGATATGAAATAAAACCTTGGGAACTTATTGTCATCGGATTTTGCGTATTTTAGTTGGAAAAACACTGAAAAGCCATATTAAGATAAATATTTGTGAGTTTTCACTGACAATTCCATTTGTTTAGCCAAGCCTTGACCTCCCTACTAGAAGGATATGAATTAGAATCATTGGATCGTTTATTAATCGTATTTTGTGTAGTTTAGTTGGAAAAAACACTGAAAATCCAGATTAAGAGCTATATTCTTGAATTTTTCTCTGAACAATCCATTTTTTTTAGCAAAGAATTGACATACATATTTGAAATAAAGGACAAAGAAAATTGGGACCTTATTTTAATCGTATTTTGAGTATTTTCGTTGGAAAACACACTGAAAAGCCATATTAAGAGCTATATTTGTGAGTTTTTCACTGAAAATTCCTTGTTTTAGCCAAGCCTTGACCTCCCGTCGTGAAGGATATTCATGATAGAACTTTGCACTTGATATCATCGCTTTGTTCTTTATGCCTCTGTAAAAAAACAATTCAATTCATTCTAAATATAGTTATGTTTGAGTTTTTCTATTAAGATACCATTTTTTTAGCACATACTTGAAATCAATAATTTTAGGTTAGGGATTATTATAATAGTTACGCTAGTACATCGTTTTTTGATATTTATCTTTGGAAAAAACAATTAACATAACTTTTCGGTGCTACGTACTGTATATGTTAACCTTCCATTCCATTTTTTTATAAAAGACTTTAGCTCCAACAGAGAAGGATATGTATTAGAAAAAAATTAACGAATGAAAATCGAATAATGCTTGGTTTCGATGGAAAAAACAATGACAAGCCCTATTAAGAGTTGTATTTGTGAGTTTTTCACTGACAATTCCATTTTTTTAGCCAATCTGTGACCTACATAATTGAAGGATATGAATTAGAACCATGGGACCGTGGTTTCAGCTTATTTTGTCGTATTTTTGTTGGAAAAAACACTGAAAAGCCATATCTAGAGCTATATTTGTGAGTTTTTCACTGAAAACTCCATTGTTTTTTTCCAAGCAATGAACTCCTTAAGTGAAAGATATTAATTGGAACCATGTAAACGTGTTTTGATCTTATTTTTCGTATTTTTTTTAGAAAACACACTGAAAAGCCATATTAAGAGCTATATTTGTGAGTTTTTCTCTGAAAATTTCATTTTTTTAGCCAAGCTTTGACCTCCCTAATGGAAGGATATGAATTAGAATCCTGGTAAAGTATTGTCATAGTTTTTTGCATTATTTTGTTGAAAAAAAACACTAAAAAGAATTATTAATCGATCTATTTATTAGTTTTTCACTGACAATTCCTTTTTTTTGTAAAGGCTTGGCCTCCCTAATTAAAGAATATCCATTATAACCATGAGAACGTATTTTCATCGTATTTTCGTTAGACAACAAACTTAAAAACCATATTAAGCTCTATATTTTTTAATTTTTTTCTTTTAATTCCATTTTTTTAGCCAAGCATTGACCTCCCTAATTGAAGGATATAAATTAAAAACATGGTAACGTTTTTTCATCGTATTTTGCGTATTTTTGTTTGAAAAAAAACTGAAAAGCAATATTAAAATCTATATATATTAGTTTTCAACTGACAAAACCATTTTTTAGCCAAGCCCTGACCTTCCTTATTAAAGGGTATGAATAATATCCAAAGAAACGTATTTTCATCGTATATTTCTTAATTCCTTTAGAAAAAAAACAAAAAAGAAATAAAAATTTCTAAATTTTTGAGATTTTAAATTACAATTAATTTCTTTAACCAAGCCTTGACCACCCGAATTGAAGAATATGAATTAGAACCTTGGGAACGTTTTTTCATCGTTTTTTGCTTATTTTTGTTGGAAAATACACTGAAAAGCCATAGAACGAGCGAAATTGTTGAGGGTGTCACGGACAAGTCCAATTTTAGTTCCACACCATCACGTAATGCCGTGCCAGAGATGATTGAGAGCTATGGGACCGTATAATCATAGAATTTTGTGCATTTTCGTTGAAAAAAACACTGAAAAGCCACATTAAGTGCTATATTCGTGAATTTTTAACTAAAAATTACATTTGTTTTAGAAACGCCTATAACTACAAAATTTAAGGAAATTAAAAATACCAATGGGACCTAATGTGAATCTAATTTTGCGTATTTTCGTTTGAAAACACACTGAAAAGACAGATTAAGAGCTATATTTGTGAGTTTTTCACTGAAAATTCCTTGTTTTAGCCAAGCCTTGACCTCATTCCTTGAAGGACAATAAAGATAGAACATTGCTCTTGTAATCAACGCTTGGTTCTTTATGCCGCTTGAAAAAAACTCTGAAATTCATTTATATGATATATTAGTTTGAGTTTTTCTACTACGATACAATTTTTTTAGAATCGACTTGAAAATCATAATTTACGGAAATGGCATATTCCAATAGTAAAGCATATAAATCGTATTGTTCTTTTGTCCTTAGGGAAAAAAAATTATTTTCCAGCATAAGTTCTATACTTGTGAGTTAGTCTATGAATAATCCATTTTTTTAGAAAAGAATATACCAACATAAGAGAAGGAAAAGAGTATAAACAAGGTTAAAGATGGGTCATCGTATGTTGCGAAATATCTTATGAAATAAAACTGAAAAGCCATATAAAGAGCTATATTTGTGAGTTTTTCCCTGACAATTCCATTTTTTTAGACAATCCGTGACCACCCAAATTGAAGGATATGAATTAGAACCAAGGGAACGTATTTTCATGGTATTTTGTCTTATTTTCGTTGGAAAAAAACACTTAAAAGACAAATCAAGTTATATTCTTGTTATTTTGACCATGAAATCCCCATTATTTTTTCCAATCTATGCACTCATTAATTCAATAATATGTATTGTAATAATGGGAACGAGTATACATATTAATTCTAGTATTGTCTTTGGAAAAAACTATGATAATCAAGATTTATATCTTTTTTTGTGAGTTTTTCTCTGACAATTCCATTTTTTTAGCCAAGCCTTGACCTCCCTAATTGAAGGATATGAATTAGAACCATGGGAATGAATTTTCAAAACATAAAACATATAACTTAAAACTGTAAAAATAGAAAAGTAATAGATTTATTAGACTTGCATGATTAAACATACGGCATCGAACTTCAGTAAGCAATGGCAAATACCAGAATGTTCAATACAGGAATGACAATCATATAATAATCTTACTAGAATGCTCATAACATAATGCCTAATGCATAATGCCTGGAAAAACACTTCTTCACACTATATAACATTGGTTTTGATTCTGAGCAATAATCACTATTTTCTATTTGGCCCATCTCCTCTCGGAGGGCCCGTCACTTTACTCTTATGCTGACAAAATCAGACATTATGCAGCCAAAACTACCCAATAGTTTTTTCGCAATATTAATCACTAAATACCCATATTTCTAATAATAATTCAAACTAAGTTTTAGACAATGTCATACTCTGTCTGTCTAATACTTTTGTGAAATTCCAATCCATCTCATTAGCATTATGCTTGTAAAAAAGCCCGTAGTTTATTAGGCTTTGAAATCTGTCAATAGCGTCTGAAATGTTCAAGAGCCTTTTGTTTTGTAGAACAAAGAATGCGAATCTCTACAGAGTACAACAAAAGTAGGTTTTGGAATTCTTCGAATTTAATTATCTCTTATTTGGTGCTTTTCAAAGGGATATTTGGCTGATTTATAAATGGGAGTTTGAAACGGAATTTCAAACAATTAAGGTTTAATCTGCATCGGAAATATATTTAGAATAAAGTAAACTTTTCATATTTTAAAGTAAACGTTGTACATGGTACATTTCACCAATCCTGTTTTTGAATAACGTCCCGTTCTTAGTATTTGCCTGCCTTCGGGTTTTAAATTATTTTGAAATTTGCCTGCTATTTGTTTCATACAATTTAAACTGATTTTATATTATTATAAATCTAATTGGTATTCAGCGATTAAAATTCTTTCTATATTACTTTTCCTAGTGTAATTCATATAGTCTGCTAAATTTCCTCTATCAGACTAGGATAGTTACTTACACCAAGGTTTTTTTTTCTTTTTTTTTACATCTAACACTGATAATTACTATATTTCTAACAATATTTGGTAAGCTTGATCTTATTCTACTACTACTAAAAAAAATTTTTTTCAAGATTATCTTTTATATTTTTTCTATTTTAAGCTAGCTGTAAAACAACTGAGTTCCCTATATTATGCTAAATTAAACGAATAATACGACAATACAGCACATGATTATACTTAAATATATAATGGTACATACATGAATATTTTGTAACACTCATTATTGGATTACCATTTTCACTGGTAATAGAAATATTTTCACTGGGTTTTGTTATGTAATACAGTATCAATATTATCAAGCTGTTAAAGTTAACAAAACGTAATAGAAGTTCAAACCTATTTTATCAATATACGTGACCTTTTATGTATTGGCTTTTTCTTCTGTAATTTGTGGTCCTTCGCTAGTGTTGTTGCAAGAGAAAAGGATACGTTGTATATAGTTTCTTCACAGTTTAGTGTCACATCATAGATGCGTTTATTTTAGATAAATTGATTAGATTTATGATTGCAGGTGCGTAGAATTTCGCCATTAGGGTTCGTTCTCACCTGTTGTTTTTAAATGTCTTGTGGGGTGCTTTGTTGTTAAAGTCTTTAGCACTGGGATTACATTGATGACAGAGATGCTGATTATTTAAAAACAGCGGGATATAGCATGTTACTTTTCGGTTACTTTTATTACGGAGATAATGTATTTGTTGGTAAAACTGTTTCTTCGTGCACTTAAATATTATAGTTCATAAAATTGTTCATGCATGGCTAGTTTCCATTAACTTATATGTTGATTCCTTTGTAAATCGTGGGGGAATGATGTTTGAATTTGGAGCGCGTCGACATCAAACTTTAGTAACTCCTTTAACAAACTGTCTATGTTTCGTGGTAGGAGCACAATGTCACTGAGGGGTTGTCAGTAGAATTATTTTAATTTCTATGATTCTGTTTTCAAGTTGATATTTCAAAAATTATCTAATAATGTTTACGGTAATGTCTCCAATGTCTCTGTAACTTCATAATGGAGAAATATTCGAAGATGACTTGAAGTTTAGATCGTCAATGTGTAAAGCTTTTCTTACTTTGATTCTTTAACACACTCTACGTGGTAAACTGGGTTCATCAATCTTATTATTAAAGATGATATATTCATTTACGTCTTATGTTAGATAATAGAATTCTCAAGTTTGTTATGTTTATAAAGTACTGGATATTTGAGACTTGTTACCTGATACATAATATGATTTGTAATTGAAGAAATTATTCTTCGTTGAACGATCATCGTTTCCTTGATCGAAATGTATCCGTAATTTGGTGTGCGAAGCTTGGATCAGGCTTCCTTGGGCCTTATGGCGAGTACTGTTCGTTGGTCGAAGCGTGACGAAAATAGGTACTACTGAGATATCCTTGTACTGGTTTATGCATTGGCCTGATTACTATTTGACATTCTGTTCCATTGCTTGAAATAAAATAGCTCGGTAGGAACACATGTTCTTGAAGATGTGTAATCATGCCACAAATAGGTCATGTATCTACTGGGTATTTGAATACGGTTCAAGACAATATTAATTTAAATGCACTAGTATTACTCTACATACAAATTGATTCTTAACAAAATGACATTTTTATTACATTGATGGAAACATTTATGAGGTTTTCCTTAGGATTTCTAAAACATAGAAATCTCTCCTAGGTTATAATAGTATAATAATGATCTAGGGGATGAATTTTTTTAAGGCAAGGTTTTCTCATTATGCTCCCTGACATACACTATTACATACACTTTATTTAAATTTCTTTTAACATCTAATTACTTTTACATAAATTTACAATAATCGTTTGACAAATTTTTACGCTACATTATTAAATTTGAGGTCTGACTTTACAACACATTTCATGCCTGCATTGTTCACGCACGTCCGTGCTGTAAAAGAAACGCATGTTGCAGCGTCATAGCCGCACGGTTTTACGTAAACGATACTACATGGAGGGAGATAGACATAGTAAGGACGAATGGAGACCTCAATATATCCACTCGTCTTCTAATGTCTTACCTTTTTCTTCGCTTAAGCGATTTCATGGGGTTCTAGGTTTGACTTTTTCATTTCTGCCACTTCTCCGTGGTCTTTCTTTTGTATTTGCCTTCTTACTCTTAAAACTCTTTCATAATCGAAATTCAGTAAGGCCCTCATAGTCAAGGAAATCGCGAATATGACACATGTAGTCAATAGTACATTCCACCAAAAATTGGTTGAGAACAATCTGTATCTCTAATCTACGTACATTAATCTCTGGTCTTCATAGGTAAATAGGGGGATCTGGGAATCTAATGCTTCTTTTATTTTTGTAAGTGTCAACGTTCCTTTATTCTTTTCTATTTTTGACCATATTGAGGTTTTTATTTCCTCGCTCTCTATATTTGGGATAGTATATGATAGGTTGATTGCCTTAAAATTGATTATTTTAGGACTTATTATATTCGTACTCGTGGTAATTAACGGTGTTTGAACTGTTGATTCTTTAGTTACAAGTCGACATCCTTGTTTTTTGGTTATCAAACCCACATCTTGTAGCAGTAATTTGGTCTTATAGCTTTGGTCAATTTTCTCTGTATTATTCTAGCCTGATAAAGTTCCAACAGTTTCGCCTGGAACAGAAAATAACCTAAGGTCGTTTATAAGTTGTACGAATATCTCTTTTTTATTACTTACTATTAAGGCTTCGCACGAATTGGGTATTTCTTCTTGTTGCGTGTCTTTTAAGAATATATCTAACATACAAGATCCAGACTTGACATTGTAAATAGGTAACGTAAGTTGGCAAACTAGGTTTTTGAATGACACACTCCTTTAAATCTTGGGGGCTCGCTAGGGCATATTTTCGTCTATCTTGATCAACAAGTAAATAGTCAGCTTCAGGTGTGATAGTCATAAATGAGTTCGTTTTCTTTATGTTAGCGGGGAAGGTCGAGATTTTGTACAAGTCATATATCGATTGTTGGTTTATCAATGGAATTGTCACTACTGCGAATAATTGTTCATTTATTTCCGTGACGTGTACTTTTAGCTTTGCATAGTAAAAGAATAAATTTGACACCTCTGCTTCTATAGGTAAATGTAAACCAAACGTTAGGTGTGTTTTAATTTCATCTAGAATGCTTTTTAAGTTGGAAGGGTCTACCAGGTCGTATGACAAGGTTCCTCCCGTGAGGGCAAATAATGCAAACTCGAACTTGCTAACATCTGTTGCTAGATTTAATAATGACATGGTAATTATGTCGAGTGATACCATTGTAAGGCTTGAATCTGTCACCACACGATCCACCTCATTCCTTAAGTAATTCATTACATTTACAGTTTTTGAGATTTTCTTGGATATCATTTCGACTTTATCTCTTTGGTAGTTAGCTACGCTTGCTTGTATTTTCTGGACATGTAACGTTACGTTCATGGCATTATTCAACTTTTTCACGTTTTCCCTTAGGATATTCAGGTCTTCTTCCGTTGTTAAACCAAAAAGGCGGGAGGTGAGTTCTCCTATGATGGGAATTAGGCTTGTCGATCTCCGATATTTGCTTCTTCGAAAAAATACTTCAAAAATTCGCGTCGTACTTTGTTTTAATTTTTGTATTTCTGTATTAAATAGTTCAAACAAGGCTTGTAATCTTTGTCTGTATAATATTAAAAATGCTTGATGAGTTGACACTTTTTGGGTGTTTTTCTCGCTTAGATCAGGTAATGGTTCAATATCTTCTTTTGCTGGCTCGTCGACCAGTGCTAATCTAGCACAAGTGCGTTTGCCATCTATGGTCCAACACTTCTTGGGTACGTAGTCATTTTCTTCCTCTGTTTCATAACTATTTTTATTTTCTTTGGTTTAACCGCTAGTACTGTAATTGTTTGTGTCTCGGTATTTCTTATTGGGGTTCCTTGCCCTCAGGCCCATAGTAAATATGAACTTCGGCTGGGTGCGCATAAACGTGGGCCCTTTTGACCAAGTCCGTTTTTTTATTATTGTTGGTTTTAGATAATTCAGTTTGGTCAAATTTTTAGGTGAATTCTTACTAAGTGTGTTCATTCCGGGGATCATGCTCGTCGTATTTTCTGACATTGAAGATTGTATTTCTCTTATTGATTTTTTATAAACAGGCGTGGTTGTTTTTGTGTCTTTTCTTTCCCTTCGTTAGGGCTTTCGTTCCTATTATCTTGCTGTGTATTTGAAAATTTCAACTCTTTTATGTTAATAATTTGTCTGTAGTCTTTCACTTTTGCGAGTTTAGACAATATTTGCTTCGTAACATTTTTCTCAGCATGGTTTTCCCATAATTCCTTGAGAAAAGTCCATAGGCTAGGTAGTTCATTTCACATCGCATAATTTCTATCGTAAAGTTTTCCTTTCCTTGGAGTTAATGGTTTGGGACTTTCTACGGTTTTCATCGCAGTAAGATCCTTCGGTAATCGTTCAATGTTATTCGTTGACCTTTTCTTGTCTATTTTCTCTGTTACTGGTTCCCAATGCCATGTCTATTTCCGCCATTTTTTTTTCGAAATCATCTATTATGAATTTTGATTTTAATTTTGGGAGAGTTGGAGCTTGGAATTCTTTGTTGTCTTTACTATGCATCATTTTACTGGCCTGTAATCCTTTATCTGATCTTAGGAATTGAAATATGGATTCCTTGAGTTCATTTGTATTTTTCTCTAGTCTCGTCACTTGTTGAAATAAGGTTCCAAATGGTTTGGGATCTAGTTTCATAAAGATTTTCCATGCATTATGGCTGGCTAGGAGCGAATTTTCATGTTTAAATATTACTCCATGTTTTACGATATCTTGGGCTGCTGCGTGAACAACGAGGATTATGATGATGTTCTTAAGCCTCATCTTTTTGTCTTGTTTCTAAAATTAATCTGTTATTAATTTTGTCTTTTTTTTTAAAGTTGATTTTATTTGTTCTTCTTTTTTTTTTTAAGACATTTAGAATTTTTTTTTTTATTTAGTTTTTTGAACTATTTTAAGTCATTAACTAAAAAATAATGATCTGTAATCAGATTAAAGTTTTTTGTTGATTAACGGCGTCATAAAAATAGACATATCATGGAAATTCTGTCTCTAATCTAGTGATGGTATATTATTATGAATAGTCGAAATATACTTTAGACACTTAATTAACAATTGCCAAGTGGCGTATAATTTTTTGTATTTAGTAAGTTGCACATAAATAAGAAAGCAATTAACATACACATAAATACACTGGTAGCCTATTTTCATTATCAATCTTTTAATGACTTTATTGACATCATTATAAGTAAAATCATTAGGCTCTGTGTTAATGCAAAAATTATTCTTTTACACGAGAGCGTTGAGGTAATTGTATGGTTTAGCTTATCATAGGATATACGCCAATTCATCAAGTTACTTGATTTATTGTATTTACATTATATATATACATATATATATATACTTTCAAGAGAGGAAACTTTTAAAACAGGGTGGTTTACGATATGTCTTTTTGTAAGGACATTTTAACTTAATTTACAAATATGATTTTTCCCATGTTCATTCATATTCGATTTCAAGATTGTCGTATCCTTCGGTATTTTTTTCTGTGTTTCTAAGCATGCTAACCTGTTATTAAGGTGATGAACTTGCTACGACAACATATTTGTGCTTAGAAACTTAAACTTAAATAACATGTTATTATTATTATTTTCATGTGTGTCCTTGTGCATTAAATAGACCAACAGATCATTCGGGAGTTCTAGGTTGGTCAACGTGTTCGCTATGCTATTTTTATTAATAGTTTCACGAATTACCTAGCGACGTTGTTCGGCTAGGAAAACTCGATTAGTTATAACTTTTACTACTCTAAAAATTAATTGTATATGTGACGCATTACAACATTTTTGTTCACGTACAATAATATCGAAATTGGGAAATACTTTGGATCCAAAATTTTCATCTTCTTCAAAAAGATTTAGTGCAATTTTCTTTGTCATTATAATCTCGCGCGGTAACTTCCAATGTGTTGGATTTTATTTCGGGGTTTATGCCGTCGAAATTCCAGCAATTTTTATACAAATTTGTGAGGAGTTTTCCTCCATTTAATAAGTTATAACCTCGATCGATTAGTAGTGTGAGAAATTTAAGTGCCCAGATTGTCGCGAGACCGTTTTCATCTTGGGTTTTCCACAGATTTTCTGCGATAAATTCAGAATCACGGGATACTTCTACATTGGGATCTTATGTAAGCGAGTTCTAAATGTCATAATAGCCGTTAATCTGGTTCTTTGTATTGTTTTGGGGCTTATCGTTGGAATGAAAGTACAATGTACTAAACTTGCCACTATTTTCAAGATTACTCTGTCCTCTAGGGAATTTCTAGGTGGTTTTAGAAGGAAATGTAACGTGACAAAGTCTAATTCTTCTGCTACTTTTATTAATGCATATTCGTTTAAAAACTTATTTACATTATTTAGACTATGACATTTTTTATACGCGAGGCGCTGTGGATAAATATGATTTGCTGTTCCTAACACTAATTGTGGTTTATTTAATTGCGGGCAACTAGAATATTTCTTCATGTTATTAGTAAATTAATTATCTACCTAAAGGGGTTAGTGACATTCCATACGGGTCATCTCTTTCTGATTTTCCAACGTAGAGATTTGTGAAATCGTTATTTCCTTTTTACGTTGGTTCGGTGAAGGCTGTACGCGTGAGCAATCGTCAGAAGTCAGGGTATATCTAGAAGTTTTTGATTTTAGTTTTAATGAATAATACATCGCGGGTGAAGCTACAATAACTCCTACGTTGAGGATACTATGGAGATTATAGTTGTTATGTTTTGCTTTTGTTAAATTTACAGCTTAGACTCTTCTTATAGTTTTCTTACTGTAATTTTTATATGCGTCTCTTTTTCTTTGATGTGTTTTCAAATTTTTCATAAATAGTTTACTTCCTAGGGATTTGTATTCCTCCGATTCCGGGTCAAATAAAAATTGTTTGTAGTATTGAATCTCCGAGAGGGGATGATGTATGCCTTCATACTTAACACATTGGGGATTCTTCTCTATATTATAACAAATTTTGGAGCACTACATTTATCAAGGAGTAAGAGGTCTTTTTGTGGGGTTCCTTTAGAATAGAAATATTTGATGTTAAGATTCCTTTGCAAACGTCTTATTAATAACTGCAAACAACCAAGTTGTTTTGCGCTTCTTTTCCTATATCTTGTTTTAACGTCCACTCTAGCTGGGCAATATTTAGGGGTGTTCGCGAGTGCTAATCCATACTTATAAGTGTGGGGTGCATACCCTTTAAGGTTGTAGGTTAAATCCCATTCATTTGCATATATTTGATTTCCTTGTTCGTCCACGACTACCATAGCTGCTGAATATATTATATTCTGTTTTGCATTCATTATTGTTATACATTTCGCATCTAAAATCACTTTACGGATAGGCTTTGATTCCGTTAATATGATTTGAATATTTTCAGTCCATAATTAGACACTTTTTGTCTTGTGATTTCTTTTTTTGGGTAATGCCAATCTCGGACCTGTATCGATTTTTTTCATAGAAAATACGATGACGAGAACGCCCCCAACATAACAAACGCGGCTTGTGAGTGAGCTCCTGTCAAACATCCCACAAAACGTGGTCCTTCTATTTAGTTTTGATTTCACAATTTAATGCTGGGTAAGGGATGGTTTCCGTGGATCATTTTGTAGGATTACAAGTTGAATTCCACGAAGGAGTATAGGCACCGTTTCTCCAACGAGCTTTTATAAAACACCGTTCGTCGTTGAAACAGAACTTGGACTCCACACGACATACATCTGTCATCAATTGTGATTGCTGGGTATATTTTCGGTTATTCAATTGATTAATCCACATTTGCAGGGGCATCGTTGATTTTCGTAAGGCAGCTATCCGGTAGGCAGAATGTGCCAAACAGAACCTAAGAACACTATTTGTCACCATCGGCCACTGTGATTGGCCGAGTTCCATTCGTGGTTGGCCGATGTTTTACCTTGGGCCCTTCTTATTGATCACTAATGTTTTGATATCACCTGTATTATTTTTCTTTCACTATTGACTTGGTTAACTTTATTCGCATATTACTAATTCTGTTATGATGATCACAAGTTGATTTTCATAAGGAATTTGAAATCCGCCCCCTTCCACCAATAATAAAAAGAAAGTACTAGTTGAAAGTTGCGGACACAACCTCCCTACACCACGAGCACCTGACTTGACATTGATTAGGGATACTTCCATCTATCAGGTTTTTTGATCATTCTGCTTGATTGCGTCGTTATTTTTTATTCTGTTTCTTGCGGTTTTTTCTTTCTAGGCTTTGTAAGTGATATGAAGTCAAATATCTTATATTGTCTTTTCAAAAATTATTTACCCTTCAATTGTTTCTTTTGCGTGTTCGGCCGCTGAAGTTGGTTTTTATTCCTCTATCTCCTTAAATAACATTAGATCTGATTCGTCGTCAGATTCTTTGGAACTGGATTCTGATGATTCAACATTAGAACTTTCGAAGGTGGCGCTTCGTGTTCTTGAGGTATTATCTGCCCTTCCTTTATAAATTTCTACTCCTCTGGAAGTAGAGGGTTTATTCTCTAATTCCTCGCTCTGTGTTTTCAGATCGGTAGATTTGAAAGATTTTTGAGAACTCGGAGAGGAATCGAAAGTTTTTGCGGGGTTTTTCCACTGTTCAAATACCATGTCTTCTGGGGGATGGGGCATTTTTTGCATTAGTGTGTCGCTCCCAGAGGTCCATTTTTTGGGTTTGACTTTAGATACGGTTATATCATGATATTGTCCTTCCTGGGCGTCCTTGGGGGTTTGAGTCCAAGGCAATGTACTTTGCCTAGTTTTTATGGGAAAATTTATTGAATCCATCGCTTCTCGCAGATTTGTCTTAATTGAGTCTTTAGGAGAAGTTCTCTTTACAATGATACCCGGGGTTTCTACTGCTCTGTTCAATTCCTCCTGTAGTGATAGGGGTCTCTCTATTGGTGTGGCGGGGGAGACCTTATCGTCTGGAAATCTTTTGGGGGGACAAGGTGTCGAAATTCTATAGGGGAAAAATTGTGTTCTAGGAGATGTAGTATTGTCTAGTTTCCCTGCACCTTCTGGCGATGAATTTTTTGGATTTTTTGGCATTTTTACTCTCGATGGTCTCAGGGATTCTCTTTTTGGAATAACTAGGTTTTTCATAGCTAAGAATTCTTCAAAGTTTTCTTGATCACTTTCATTTTCGAAATAATCTTGCTTGAAATTGAAGGGTTTTAGCTCTGCTAATCTTGACTTAGGGGGTTCATCTTCTGTGTCTGATGACTCAGTGGATGAGGGACGCGATACCCATTTTTCGGGGAATTTGGCTCTTTTTATTCGGCTAACATGTGTCTTATAAGTTCTTCCATTGTCGGGGTTCACCATTTTAAATGTAAAATCGTTATCATACTTTTTGATTATTCTATACGGTCCGGAATATTTATTGGAAAGTTTGGTGCCTTCTGTTCTTGCTTCATTTTTTAGGTAAACACAGCCTCCTATCTTAAAATTAACGTTTCCTTTAACTTTGGGTACGTTTTTTAGCTCTTGACTTATTTTACATTTTTGCAATTCTAGTCTTATTATTTTATAAGTTTTTCTCATCCTATTTATGAATTCTTGTTTATAATCTTATGAGTTATTATAATATTGCCAGGACTCTGTAATTTCATCATATGGGATTCTAAAATCACGACCGAAGAGTAAGTAAAAAGGATTGTCTTTAGTTGCTTCAGAATAGGCAGTGTTAATTACATTCGTTAAATAAGGTAAAAATAGGTCCCAATCATTTCTGTTGTCTTTTGTGTAAATACTTAATACATTTGAAAATATTTTATGACTATTCTCTATTTCTCCATTAGCTTGTGGATGGTAAGGAGATGTTACTAATTTTTCTATGTTGAGAAATTTCATTAGGTCTTTTTTTACTTTTGAAACAAAGTTACTTCCTTTGTCACTTATTACCTTATGTGGGATGCCAAATTTTAAAAATATTTTCGCTAACGCACTGACAAATTCTTTAAGTTTTGTTAATGCCGTTGGCACATAGAAACATTGTTTTAATTTATGGAAATTTTTTTTTATTCCCAAATGTCCACCAATATCCGAATGAAAATATTCGAAAGCAGGTATTGTGAAATTTTGGGGTAAAACAGGTGTTATTGAAGTTTTGTTTCTATTTGCCTCAGTGGTTGCGATTCTGCATATTATTCCTTCATCGAAATTGAAGTAAAAATTGTCTTTTTGTTTTCAAAGGGTTTAGGATTTTTCTGGCAACGAATCCTCATTCACAAAAAAATTAGTAAGTATTAAACCCATCCCGTGCTTCTTTTTCTTTATTTTCACTTTTTCCAAAGACAAAGAAAGGTTCCTAACCTTATTTTCTTTCACTGAGTCTTTAATTTTGTTTTTCTTACTTTTAAAATTAGTGTTAATAGCATTAACTCCCTTCCGTTTGGTTTCCGACGGTACATCTTCCGGAAACCTACTCAAGAAATCGCACGCCGCGTTTTTTTTACTTTTAAGTATTCAAAATCATAATCAAGATCTTGGATTTTCATAATCCATCTAGCTAGAATTCCCGTGGGATTTTTAAATGTGTGCAGGTACTGCAAGCTTTTGTGGTCTGAGCGTAGTATAAATTTTCTACCAACTAAATAATGTCTAAATTTATCCAAGTGATTGATTATAGACAATAATTCCAAATTGGTGGCAGAATAATTACTTTCACCCTTTGTTAAGGTTCTGCTCGAATAACATATAACTTTTTCTATTACTTTTAGTTTGGACACTTCCTCTAGCCACTTGGGGTGTTTTACGGGGATTACTTGTGACAAAATAGCACTAATTCCTTTTGAACTGGCATCAGTCCTAACTATGAATCTTTCGGTCTTGAAATCTGGGAGTGCTAGTCTGGGTTCAAAGGTGAGTGCTTTTTTTAGATGGTCGAAGGAAGCTTGGGATTCGTGGGACTAGGCAATATTTTGGGAGTTTCCGTTGGTTAATTCTGGATGTGGTTTTGCAAATTGGGCATAACTTTGCACAAATTTTCTAAAATAGTCAGTGAAGCCCAGAATTCCTCTTAGTTCCTTCATTGTCCTAGGAGGTTCGTGCCTTTCAACGCATTTTATTTCATCTGTGTCCGGGGATATTTCTCCTTGCGTCACTACCATTCCCAAAAATTTAATTGTTTCTTTTAATAGATTAACCTTTTGAGGCCGGCGTTTTGAATTGTCTTCTCTGAATTTTTCAAACACTTTAGCCTACGTTACTAAATGTTGCTCCACATTTTGTTCCAAGCTTATAACACCGTCAACGAAATGAATAATATTCCTCAATCCTCTTAATAAATGCAATAAGGGTCTACATAACACGCTTGAACTCCTTTTAAGTCCGAATGGTACTCTCAAATATTCATATGAACCACATTCGCTTGTACAGAATGCAGTTTTATAGACATCTTTTTCGGCTATTTTTACTTGATGGTAGCCTTGGGTGAGGTCCAAAGAAGTAAAAAATTTGTTTTTGCTTGAAATAGAGTCAAGGATCTCGTCTATTCTTGACAAGGAAAATTTGTCGCTCACTACTTGCTTATTAAGAGCTCTATAATCTACTACGAGTCACATATCGCCATTCTTTTTTGGAACTAAAATCACTGGAGCTAAATACGGACTTATGCTGGGGCGTATAATCTCACTTTTTTCTAACTCATGAATTTTATTTTTTAACCATTCTTTATCTTTATACGGTACACGATACAGCTGTTTCACGACGGGGTTCCCAGTCGTTAAAATTGAATGTTCGTAGAACAGTATCAATACTATATAATATTAAAATGTTGAAAATACATCCCTAAAATTACACAATAATTCAAATAATTTCTTTTTGAGTTCCGAGTCAGTAATATGATATATGTTAAACTTATTTAAAAATTGCGCTTTAGTTATGGAGTATTTGTTACTTGAGGTTTTAATGCTATTAACTAGGTTTCTTTTGTAATTTTCCGACCTATTTAAGTCATTTTCTGAAATAATCTGGATTTGAGCTAAAAATGTTCCCTTTTTTATTGTAATAGTATCATTTTCATGGTTATTAGTCACCCAAATAAAACCTCCTCCTTTGTCATAAGATATAATTTGTTCTTCACATAACAAATTCTCGGGAATTTCCTTTGACGGGATTGCAAACCATATTTCGGATTTACTATCCACCGGTTCAATCATCTGCGATATTTGGATCTTTTGCATTGTCCTGGGAGGAATTTTTGTTTTCCGTATTGCAAATCCATAATACTTTTCTTTATTTTCGTTTTCTATTGAGTTTAGACTAGTACTATCCGACAATAACATTGGCTACGCCTGAACTACATTGGGGTTCCCTACTTGTTTCCACAATTCCACTATCTCTTTGATTTCTTTTGACCTATATTGTCGCACGTCTCCTGTTTTTATTTTTGCAGATTCAACCCACTTATTATCTACATTTACTTCATCTTTCCGATATCGCACGGAATAAGCAAATTACTTATGTCCCGTCCTCTTTGTGGTGAGACATAAGGTTCAACAGAATGTGGCACTATGCCGCCGGAAATTTTATGAACTGTTACATCTTTGCAATTTCGATGAATATTCCTTGAGACGGAGGTGGCTTTTTCTGGCTTATACGGGCAGACGCGCCCCTTGCTAGCTACATCAACAATATCTTATTTGATTTTAAAAAGTTCTCGCCTATGATGGCTGTGTGTGGTAAATCATTATATGTTCTGAAAATTTTCGGGAAAATTGTAGTATCCTTTTTTATGTCAAGGCGAATTGAACCTTTTGCGTCTAATTTTTGACCTGTTACACTAGTTATGTTTGGATTATTGACATTTTTCTGTCGCTTGATATGCGGAGGCAATATATTGAATATGCCTGAGCTTATAATGGTACCTGTTGCACCACTGTCAACTAAAGATTCAAAGTAGACATTTGCCACACAAAAATCATTAAATTTGGGTAACTTATTATTATTATCACTGAAGGACGGTACTACTATGGGCTTGGACCTGTAAAATATTCGAGGCCCCTTCTGGGTCCAGTTTATTCTTCTGAGGGGCCTAATGCGTTTCCCTGGGAATTTATTTCATACATAGGTGCTTGGGACGGAGGTTCAGATACGTGTGGACCAATTAGCGCATCTAATTGATTCACATCTGTCCTCCTTTGCCACGTTTGGTGAGGCGTTAATTGTTCGTTACTCCCTATTGGGAGAAATAAAAATAGGTTAATTAATAGATTTGACTTTCCTTGCAAAGTGACCAACTTGGTCAGAGAGTCTACAAACCGAAATTACGACCGTGCCAGATGCTACGTTTTGGCTCTGCCAAATGTGGCATTTAAGCTGCGCCAAATCTTATGGGGGGAGTTTGAAATAGGGAGCTAGTCAAAATAAGTCCCGTAATCATTCTTCATAAGGTCATCAGATTCCTGGGAATCTGATGACCCCATCTGATGCGGTCTACCGACCGCGCCAGATGTTATGGGGGGGTTGTGGATTAGCTTGCAAATAACTTAGGATTTCCTTGGGAAGTGACCAACTTAGCCCGAGTGTTGTCAATCCAGGCATATAAACATCCTTCATGAAATTGTCAGATACCTTGGGAGCGTTACCAATGGATAGCATACGAACTAGAAGGCTACACTTGAAATCTAGATACGAACATATAAAATAAAACTGTAAAAATAGAAAAGTAATAGGTTTATTAGACTTACATGATTAAACATACGGCATCGAACTTCAGTAAGCAATGGCAAATACCAGAATGTTCAATACAGGAATGACAATAATATGATAAACTTATTAGAATGCTCGAAAAACACTTCTTCACTCGCATATAACACGAGTTCTGCTTCTGAGCAATAATCAATATTTTCTATTTGGCCCATCTCCTTTCGGAGGGCCCGCCACTCTACTCTTATGCTGACAAAATCAGACATTATGCAGCCAAAACTACCCAATAGTTTTTTCGCAATATTAATCACTAAATATGCCCGTATTCTTAATAAAAACTTCAAACTAAGTTTTAAACAATGTCCTACTCTGTCTGTCTAATACTTTCTGTGAAATTCTAATCCATATCATTAGCATTGTACTTGCAAAAAAGCCCGTAGTTTTTTCGGCTTTGAAATCTGTCAATAGCGTCTAAAATGTTCATGAGCCAGTTGTTTTTTAGAACAAAGAATGCGAATCTCTACAGAGTACAACGAAAGAACCTTTTGGAATTCTTCGAATTTAATCATCTCTTATTTGGTGCTTTTCGAAGGGATATTTGGCTGATTTATAAATGCGAGTTTGAAACGGAATTTCAAACTTAATTAAGGTTTAATTTACATCGGAAATATATTTGGAATAAAGTAAACTTTTCATATTTTAAAGTAAACGTTGTACATGGTACAATTGTAGACAGAAAAAATCCAAGACAGATAGTCCAAGTAATTGAGAGGCAAATGTTTAAATGGCTGGGGCACGGGTAAATGGCAGGAGTATGAATGACTCTCTTATTGGACACATACTTGTCCGGTTAGTTTATCTCTTATTGGCAAAACGAGGTCGTTGAATAACTTAAAACTGGGCAACTTAAAACAGGGCATAACTTAAAACCTTTGCCCTGAGGGCTGTGGGGGAGTGTCCTCCTCAAAAACATATTTTCTACCTGGAAATCAACTACAGTGAGCAAAATGGCAATCTCAAAATTTTGATTGGATGTGTTTGGGGGATTGATGGGCATGGGGGGTTTAGTTGCCCTCCAATCCCTTTCGACTTTTAAAAAGGGCATTGGCCCTTTGAATTTCCAATCAAATGAGCCTGTTTTGAAGTTTCTACGACAACGCCTTCTATAAAAACCTTATATTCCCCCAGGGTGTAACTTAAAACCTTTGCCCTGAGGGCTGCGGGGGATTGTCCTCCTCAAAAACATATTGATTATCTGGAAATCAACTCCGCTGAAAAAAAGGGATTCCTAAAATTTTGGATGGTAGTTTTTTGGGGTAAGTTTGGGCGTGGGGGGGGGGGGAATTGCCCACCAAACGCTTTAGACTATTAAAAAGGGCAAACGTCCTTTGATTTTCCAATCGAATGAGCCTGTTTTGAAGTTTCTACGGCAACACCTTCTATTAAAACCTTATATGCCCCCAGGGCATAACATAAAACCCTTGCCCCGAGGGATGTGGGGGAGTATCCTCCTCAAAAAGGTATTGTCGAGCTGGAAATCAGCAAATCTGACAAAATACCTATCTCAAAATTTTGATTAGATGTCTTAGGGGGAATAACGGGCTTGGGGGGGGGGCTAGTCGCCCTCCAATCACTTTCGACTATTGAAAAGTGCACTAGCATTTTGAATTTCCAATCGAATGTGCCTGTTTTGAAGTTTCTACGACAACACCTTCTAAAAAAGCCTTATTGGCCCCCAAGGCTTAACTTAAAACCCTTACCCTGAGGGTTGTGGGGAAGTATCCTCCTCAAAAAGATATTTTCTATCTGAAAATCAGCTACGCTGACAAAATGCCTATCTCAAAATTTTGATTGGATGTGTTTGGGGGAATAACGGGCTTGGGGGGGGGGCTAGTTGCCCTCCAATCACTTTCGAATATTAAAAGTGCACTAACCCTTTGAATTTCCAATCGAATGAGCCTGTTTTGAAGTTTCTACGACAACGCCTTCTATAAAAAAGCCTTATTGGCCCCCAGGGCTTAACTTAAAACCCTTATCCTCAGGGTTGTGGGGGAGTATCCTCCTCAAAAACATATTTTCTATCTGGAAATCAACTACGCTGAAAAAAATGGCTATCTCAAAATTTTGATTGGATGTGTTTTGGGGAATGATGGGTGTGGGGGGGGGCTAGTTACCCTTCAATCACTTTCAACTATTAAAAAGGGCACTGTCCCTTTGAATTTCCAATCGAATGAGCCTTTCTTGAAGTTTCTACGACAACGCCTTCTATAAAAATCTTATATGCTCCCAGGGCATAACTTAAAACCCTTGCCCTGTGAGTTGTGAGGGAGTGTCCTCCTAAAAAACACATTTTCTATCTGGAAAATGTGTACAACAAATACAATACATACAACAAATACAATAATGGGCATCAACAACAGTGTGGCAGCAAAAATAAAAGCAAAGTATGATTGGGTCATCGTTATCAAATGCTCATGCCATTTGTGTCATCTCTGTGCTCAGTATGCTTCAAAGATGTTACCGAAAAGTTTGGAGGGACTTTGCCGCACCGTGACAAGTCATTTATGAACAAGCCCAAAAAGAATGGATAAGTTCCAAGAGCTCAGAAGGGCCGCTGAAGAACAAGAAATAAAGTTTTATCCTTAGCTCCCACCATATGGCTTTCCATGCAACAAACTGTGAGAAGCATACTGAAAGCGTAAGATACTCTAGAGTTTATTGGCAAGATCTGGCTGAACAAGACTCAACTCATGGCAACGACCAGAAAGTTTTGACATTGAAGAATACATACCAAAGGATTCTTTTCGAATTTGTTGACTATGCTTTGGGTGTATTCAATGACTTTAATACTATGTGCCAGGCAGATGCACCATGATTTTGCTTGCTTAAAAAAGAAGTGCTAGAAGTTGTGAAGAGCCTTTTACACAATTTCATGGTAAAAGATTATGTGAAATAAATTGACTCTGTTCAGTCTGTGAACCTTAAAAAAGAGGAGTTCTTCCTACCCACCTCTAAGGTTTACCTGGGACCAGAAGCGACCGCCCGTCTGTTTTTCTTACAAGGAAAAGATACGAAGTTCACAGAGAAATGCAAGGGCATCAAGGAGATTGCCCAGAAATTATATATTGAAGCTGTGTCCCAGCTAGTCGACCGGTTTCCATTTAATCACGACATTTACAACTTTGTAGAGATTGTAGACACCAAAGTCGCAATGAATGGTGATATTCCATCGTTGTGGCTTTCTAATGGGGGGGGGTTATTTATAAAAAAGGGGGATTTCTTTTTTCTACATTAAGTTACTTCTTTGCAAATGAATTGTTCGTTTAATTATTTCTATGGGTAATTTTCAGTTAAACTCTTATTTGACGGTTTGTGAGTAGCATACCTAAGTGGAGGCGGAACTTCGTGTGTGGGGAGCTTAAATTACCAGTACAAATGGGGAGCTTGTATTAACGGCCATACTGAGTAGAAATCAGATTGAAGAGTTCCAGGTTCCCTTGAGAGCGAGTGGAGCCACAAGGACTTACTATCTTGAGAAATACTAACGTAAAGAGAATAAAATAAGAAAGTGATGTATTTATTTACTCACATAATCGGAACAGAGCTTCAGGTATATCAAAACAATTGCAGTAAATGACACTATGTTAAAACCGCTCACTGGTAATACAAGTAACGTTCAGTACTTCTGTCTATTAAATTCAAATAAGATAATAGCTTGAAAATGAGTCTACAACAAAACTGGCCCGAGTCTCAAGTAAGACTCCCATAAGACTAAAACAAGACTGACTCCAAAACTGAAAAAAGACTAACTCGAATTTGCTGAGTTCGAAAATACTATACTCTGTGATTTCGCCTAAGGTTATATTCAGGCGTTACTAGACAGCGCGTTATACTAATTCTATTGGTTCAAAATCTATGTCGTCTATTACTATTGGCCAGTGATGTACCAATCAGCTAGTCGATTTTAACTAACTTTTGATACGATTTATGACTCTTTAAAACTTCACTTTGGAATTTTTCTTAGCGGAATAAAGTTTTTACCCTATAATTAGAGCGAACTACATAGTTCTACATTTTATCTCAAGAAAATGTTTTTTAAGCTTTACCTTGTAATTACAGCGGAATATTTAGTTCTACTTTTGTATCTCGAGAAACTAATTTTTAAATTTTTTACCTTGTAATTATGGCGGAATATTTAGTTTTATTTCTTATCTCAAGTGACCAGCTGTTGATCGTTTGGAACTTCAAACTCAAGATTTAGATTACATGGTTGGTTGCATGTCATGTGAAATTGGTCATTCTGAATATTTATTGCTGTTACCTTTTATGTGGGAACGGTTTTTTTCAGAGTTACAATTGTGATACAATGTTTCGCTACTTTTTGAATTTGACAATTAAGTGTTACTTGAATTCTTTGGGTTTATATTCTGGGCGGTTTTATTTTACTTGGAAAGTTTCGGGGTCTTGAAAATTGATTCCATTACATATCATCCTTCCCATTCTTAACGATGTCCTCATCGTTGTGTCACCCTGATCTTTCTATTCTTTCAAATTTTGATCTCGCTTCCTCCCCTTTTTTTAAAAAGATTTTGACTTAGTACTTGTTACTTGAATTAACTTAGCTTTGGTAAGATATATATTTTTTTTCATGTTCCCGATTGTTTTATAAGACTATATGTATTAAAACATCACTTTAAAGTCCACCACCTATACACTCTATTTGACGAAAGGGTCAAAGAGTTTCTGTTGACTATGGTTATATGATTATGTAATAATTATTATTTCCTTCACCTGATACTAAAATTCCTTCACCTGATATGCTAATAATTCTACATAGTTCTAACTAATTAAGTTCTGCCTTTGCGACTATTTTATCACTTAAAATGGTACATATTTGCTTTTTCTCTAGACTTGACTCTACTTCCACCTGACACTATAATGATACGATACGTAACTGACTTCAAGAGCACTAATACATATATAAGATAAATGATTGCAAATAAAAGATTTCACAATATAATTTTTAAACTTGATGTCTGATTGCAACATTGGGGTAATGTAACTTACACTTATTTTCATCTGATTATGAAAAGTTTTTCAATATTAACTAAAGTTATAAGTTAGATACATTAGATTCACACTTACTTCATCAGTCTACGTATCTATAATACTCACATACGTTGTCACTTAATTTTGGGCTTCCGTTGAACTAATTATTGTGTCGGCTAATTTTTTATGGTTTGTCTTCGTGGTGTTTCATCTTTTGGCACTTGCTGCTTGGGATAAGCGTTTACATTGTTCCTAAGTATGACTACTTGCACAAAATGGTCCGTGCGTGGTTTGTCACGTCAAATACGAGGAATTGATGTTATCGAATTGTTGAAATGTTTATTAGATACATAATTCTTGGGGAATTGATTACATGAAATGGGTATCTTGATTGCTGGGCTGGGTATCTCTTCTTGGGCACTTTTATCCTCGGGAAAATATAATACTCGTACAGTCTGTGTTTCCCGTAAATTGTTCACGTTCAGTCCTTCCTTTATTTGGACTATGGGTTATGTTACGACATGTAAGGGTAACTATGGTTGGATCAAAACTTTATCTCAGGTTCTGTGTTCGACGCATTGTCTTTGATTTTTGTTTTAATGATACATCATCATTGAGGAATTAATGATGGGGATTAAAACTATAATGACTGGTTGGTTCTCTTCTCTTAACACTTCATTTTGGGAAAAATTTAGCACTTACAGTTTATATTTCCCACAAGATTGATTGTGTTTGGTTCTTATTCTCATGGAGGATGGTTTGATTTTGCGACATCTAATAATGATTGGGATAGGTTCAAAACTTAAACTTGGTTCTTGTTCCAACAAATTGTCTCTGAATTGGGGCTTAAGATATACAATCTTCGAGGGATTTACTCCAGGGTTATTCTTGGTCCTTAAGATTTAATGTTTGGGACCTTGCCGTCTAAGGATAGTTATTTGACGGATATTTATGCAGTTTTACGACATGCTGGTCGGGGTGGTTCTCTAGGTAATTATTAATTCTATATATATATATATATATATATATATATATATATATATATATATATATATATATATATATATATATATATATATATATATATATATATATATATATATATATATATATATATATATATATATATATATATATATATATATATATATATATATATATATATATATATATATATATATATATGGGGTTCCTGGTTCACCAATAGTGGTTGGGGTAGTGTTACCTGGTACTAGCCTTGGGTGACTTAAATTTCATCAGGTCATTGTCTTCAGGGGTCTCCTTGGTGAGTACTTATCGGTGGTTGACGAATGATGAGAGTAGATGCTACTGGGTTGTATCCGCGTTGGTTGCTGGTACACCAATAATTAATTTGCACTGATTGCTCTGCATCCTGGAGTATAAATATCTGGGCAGAATCATATACTCTTTATAATTACATAAGTTAAAACACATACAGCAATAATACACAATTTATACCATATTATATGTGGACTATTATTTGAAATAATAGTTGTTATTAGTCGTACTAACGATATTAACCTAATATGGGTACGGTTAAACTCAAAGATAAAACGAATAAAATGAATTTACATTCTTTCACATGCATATTGCAGTAACACTAGACTACTATGAGATAAGCTAGGCAATCATAAGAAGAATGATTGTGTCTACAAAAATAACACGATATGAGATTTTCAAGATTTAGTGAGTGTATATATACTTCTATATATATGCATTTGGCACATTTTCAATATTTAATACATTTTTAAATGTTATTCAACTCTCATCTACTTTAGCATTTACTTTTCTATTATAAGACTACATGCGATGTAGGTTACATGGTTTTATGAGAGGTCTTGATTTACTATAAATTTTCAAGTTTTTACTGTTTACGCGTGGCCATGCCGCTTAAAAAATACATCTTTGCAGTTGCATGGGTTTACACAAACAATAAGTAGAGATTTGGGACTGGACATGGCACGAATGAGGACCTCTACTCCCATTCGTTCGATCATGTCCTCCCTTACTTTTTTTGCTTAAGGGCTATCAGGGAGTTCCGGGTTTAGGTTTGGCTCGATGTGATCTGACTTTGCTCTTTTTCTACGCGTCATTCTCAAAATTCTTCCGTAATTTAGGTTCAATACGATTCTTATAGAATACGAGATCATTAATACGAATCCTACCGTCAGGAGGATATAGCACCAAAATTTTGTTGAAAATAGTCCGTATCTACTTTCTACATACGTCAATCTTTGGTCTTCCTTAGTAAATAGGGGAATTTGAGAGTCTAAGGCTTCTTTAATTTTTTGTTATTGGTAAGGTTCCTTTGACATTCTATATGTTTGACCATATTGCGGCTCTCACCTCTTCATTTTCGATGTTAGGAATTATATATGATAAGTTGAATGGTTTGAAATTGACCACCTTGGGGATTATTATATTCGTGCTTGTGGTTATCAGTGGTGTTTGTACCGTGGCTTCTTTGGCTACCAGTCGACATCCTTGTTTTATTGTTATTGTTTCCACGTCTTGTAATAGTTGTTCAGTTCTGCAGCTTGGATCGATTCCTTCTGTGTTATTATAACAAGAGATAGTCCCAACTGTTTCTTTTGGAACGAAAAATAGCCATAGGTCATTTCTAAGAGGAATAAATATTTCTCGTTTAGTACTACCTACTAGCGTTTCGCATAAATTGGGGATTTCTTCTTGTTGAGTCTCTTTTAAAAATATATCTAACATACAGGATCCAGGTTTTACGTTATAAATAGGCAGGGTTAGTTGACATACTAGGTTTTTGAATGCTACACATTCCTTAAGGTCCTGTGGATTTTTTAAGGCATATTTTCTCCTATCTTGATTGACTAGTAAGTGTTCCGCTTCGGGGGTGATAGTCATGATTAAATTAGTTCTACCTATATTGGCTGGGAAACGTAGAAATTTTATACAAGTCATATATGGATTGTTGATTTATTAATGGAATCGTTACTACTGCAAATAATTGTTCGTTTATTTCCGTGATGTGAACCTTTAGTTTAGTGTAATAGTGGAACAGGTTAGATACTTCTGGCTCTGTTGGTAGATGTAGACCGAATGTTAGATGTTTTTTTATTTTATCTAGGATATTTTTTAGGTTCGAGGGCTCCACGAGGTCATATGACAAGGTTCCTCCAGTAAGGGCGAATAATACAAATTCAAATTTGCTAACATCAGTTGCCAAGTTAAGTAATGATATTGTCACATATGTCTAGTGATACCATGGTAAGGCTCGAATCGGAAATCACACGATCTACTTCGTTTTTTAAATAATTCATTATGCTTACGATCTTTGAAATTTTATTTGAAATTGCTTCAATTTTGTCTCTTTGACAGTTGGCTATGATGGCTTGTGTTTTTTGGACCTGTAAGGTCACGTTCATGGCGTTATTTAGTTTTCCTACGTTTTCCCTTAGGATATTTAGGTCTTCTTCAGTCGATAGCCCAAATAAGCGTGAGGCGAATTCTCCTACGATTGGTATTAGACTAGCTGATCTGCGGTATTTGCTTTTTCAAAAAAATACTTCAAAGATTTTTGTGGTACTTTGCTTTAACTTTTGTATTTCGGTATTGAACAATTCAAATAGTGCTTGCAGTCTTTGTCTATACAATATTAAGAAAGATTGGTGAATCGATACTCTTAGGGCATTTTTCTCATTTAGCTCAGTTAACGATTTGACGCAGTTTTTGGCTGGTTCGTCGGCCATGGCTAATCTGGCACATGTGTATTTGCCTTCAATGGTCCAGCATTTCTCGGGTTCGTATTTTTCTTTCTTTATAATTTCGGGGATTTTCCTTTTGTTATCCGAATGGTGTCCTTGAACCAATATTGTTTGAGTCTCGGTATGCAATACTGGGAGTCTTGCTCTAAATTTTATATACATGTTGCCGAAGGAGTTGGTCTTTGTAATTTTTGATCCTCTGGACCATGACCATTTTGTAAACGTCGTTGGTTTCAAATGTGTTATGGTAATTAATTTTCCTCGGGAGAATTCATTGAGTTTGATTATCTCTGGACTTGTATTGGTGGTGATATCCGTTAGCGAGGGCTGTATTACCTCTGTTCTTGTCTCGAATTTGGGGTTGGTTGTCGTGGTATTTTTCTTTTCTTGTGGCTTGTCGATATTTTTCTTTATTTCTTTGGAGACACTTTCTTAGTAACGTTGCTCATTGTATGATCTTGCCATAGTTGCTTGAGGTATGTCCATATGCTTGGTAATTCATTTAGCATGGCTTAGTTTCCATCATAGAGTTTATTTTTCTTGGAAGTTGTCAAGAAGGAATCTGTAGTATGTTTTGCCGTGGTATATTCGCTTATAGATCCGTCCATATTACTTAATTCTCTTTTTCTTCTGTTTTCTCTATTGTTAGTTCCTAGAGCTTTGTCGATTTCTGCCATTTTTTTGTCAAAGTCGTCTACTATGAATTTCGACTTTAGTTTAGGAAGAATGGGAGATAGATTTCCTGTATTTTCCTTGCGGTGCATGTCTTTCGTGGTCTGCAGGCTTTTGTCCGATTTTAAGAATTGGAATATAAAGTCCTTTAGTTCATTGGTGTTCTTCTCTAGTCTCATTACTTGTTGAAATAGAGTTTCAAACGGTTTGGGATCCAGTTTTATAAATATCTTCCAGGCATTGTGGGTTGCAAGTAACGAATTCTCATGTTTGAAGATTATTCCTTGTTTTACGATATCTTGAGCTATGGTTTGGGCAACGGAGATTATCATAAAATTTGTTAGCCACATCCTTATTTGCTGTTTCTGGAATTAATACTTCATTAAACATAATATAGGAAGATTTTTTTTGATTGATAATCGAACAATAATTTAGATTTCAATTATACGGGACTTTCTTTTTTTTCTTTGGTGAAGGAAATAGGGTGAGATTAAGATTCATGGTCATAGAATTTGTTGATTTCCTATGGTAGACATTCGGCTGATTCTTAGGCTGGGGGGATGGTTATTTTAATTGATTTTACACAAGAATTTTTCTTTTAACGTAAAAGGTGCGTGGCTTGCCTTAATTATTTCAATTAGGAAAGTTTTTTTGATTTTTTGGTTACTTTTGATTTTGATTCATAAGTTTTTATTCTTTTAAATAATAATTTCTTTTCTTTTCGCTTTATATATTACACTTCTTGGCTTATATAAATACTGTTTGTAGTATTTTATTTCCTTGAGAGGGTCATGTGTTCCTTGGTATTTTACACAGTCTGAATTTCCCTCAATTTTGTAAACTAATTTTTGCTTTCTATACTTGTCGAGAAGCAATAAATCTGTCTGACAAGGTCCCTTGACGTACCAGTACCGAACTTTATATTGTTTTTGTAATTTTCTAATTTCATGTTGAATAAAATGGAGGTACTTGCCCTTTTTGCCGTTATATTTTATTCCTAATTTACCTCTCGCTGGTCGATATTTGGGTGTGTTTGCGAAACTCAGATCGAATTTATAGGATTCCACGTCAAATTTCCTTAAATCATACTTGACGTTCCATTTTTTCGTGAAGACTTCTTCCCCTGACTTATTCACAATGATCATTACCGCTGAGTATATGACATTTGATTTGGCGTGCCTTATACATATGAACTCTGTATCGATAATTGCTTTGGCCATTGTTCTGAAATGAAAGGTAGTTTCTATCGACTTTTGTCTAGTTAACTTTTTCAAGATTAGTTATAGTCATGGTACACTCTAGGTCGAGGTCAAACTACCTTTTCACCGGTATTTCCTCATACAACGGGTACTCATTCATTCGACATAATTCGATCATCTAAAGCTCCATATTAACCAATAATGAATATTTACTTTGAATGAAACAAAAAAGGTAACTTCAGGTCGAAGTGGAACTGCTTTTTCACCGGTGCCACCTTGCACCTAACTATTTGTGTATTCGAACGTAATTCGATTCCCTAAAGTTCCGTACTCTAGTTTAACGAGATTGCGCTCGTATTTTAACTAGTTTCGTATAGGCTTAAAGTGTTGAGATTTTTAAGAAACTACCTTTTTTGTCAATATATTAACAATGTATTTAGATCCCGTGACATTTAATCTACTTCATAGTTTTATAAATAATTATACATTACTGGTTTATTCATATAACGCACTTAGTTTTTAACAATAATAATCGATTTACATAAACGTAACGTTTCAGGTAATATTAGAGGGTTCTTTTATTATTCGTTTCAACGAAATTATTTATATATGCAGTTTCTTCCACTAATATTGGGTTTTAATTTCAATATGGGTGCATCATCCGGCAGTGCCGCTTTTGAGCTTGGAGATCTAAGCATATCGACAAGTCGATAATTTTTCCATGAAGAAACGTTTGAGCTGAGGAATTTGAGTTCAAATACTATATCATTTTTAACGCTTTCAGGTGTATTTAAGTACATTAAATACACTAATAATTGGTTTGGGAGGCGCAGGCTCTCCAGTGTGGCAGTTATGTCATTCCTTCGCATGTTTTGTCAAATGACTTTCCGACACAGCTGAGATAAAGACAATGGGTCATTTATTATTTTTATAAGGAGAAACTTAAGTTTACGTGTGATTGGCAACAGCATAGTTGCTCAAGTACGATCACGTCTAACCCAACGAATATTTTTCTTCCAAAATTTTCGTCTTCTTTGAAGAAATTCAGGGTTATTTTCTTTATGTCTTTATATTCTCTTGGGATAACTTGAAAAATGGCGGATCCCGTTGAAGTGTTTATTGGATTTAGATATGTGTTATTTACACAATTGACATATAAGGCCTTAAGAAGCTTTCACCTTTTAACATGTGTCCTTGGTCTATTAGTATGGAGAGAAATTTTATGGGCCAAATTGTAGTTATGTTGTTATCGTCTTGATCGTACCAAATATTGTCGGCGATATAATTAGACAACGAGCTATACTTTGTTGTCGGAATATTTTGTATTAAAATTGGGAATACCAGATTGGCACTTAGTCTAGTGTTCTCTAGTGTTCTTGTCATTGCACGTGCACTAAAGTTATAATGCACTAAGCTTGCCGTTAATCTTAGGATCATTCTTTGTTCCAACATTGTCTTTTGAGATTTCAGAAGATAATATAGTTTTGGACAGTCGAGATTTTCTACTGCTCTGATAAGTTCCCCTTCTCTTAATGAGTTCTTAATAACTACCCATTCTTTTAATGAATCATTAATGTTATCTACACTGTGTCTTCTATTAAGATTCCATGAGGTTACTTTTTCTCGTCTACGCTTATTTAATTGTTGATGGTTTGGGTATCTCATCATGGTTACTTTTTTTTTTTACTATATTTTAGGTTTAATATAAGCAACATACCGTATGGTTGCTTGTTTTGGCGTTTCCCTTAACCAGTGGTTGAAGGTTACTCCCGTACCGTATCTGTAAACGTGTTCTTATATAAAAATTTATCAGTAATTATGAAATAAATTATTACTTAATAGTAATATATATTCAGAACGGTTATAGTAGTCTGAAGTACAATGATGATTATGATATATCTAACATAGCTACTTAGATGGCCACCCGGTTCGTTTCTTAGCGCTTACGATTTCACGATTGTTTATAACCTGTAGCTTTTTACTGGATCTTCCTAATGTATGGTATCTAATTTTCATTGGTGTCTTTAGGTTCCTTTTCCTGTTTAAGTTGATCTTTGTAAGAAACACCAAGCTACGTGCCTCTCCCTGAAATGATCAATAGTGAAAAAAACAGAACTTAAGTTCCTCCCACGTATCGGACTTCTTTCCACCTTAATCGACTATTTCCGTATGGTCACTTGTGTTATCACATTTTCTTCTAATGGTGGGGGTTTCAGGTAGGGTATTTTTTGCGGATCACGCATCTAATTTTATTAGTTTTTTGGCGTTTTTCTTCCTGTTCTAGTTGTACTTTGTAAGAGATACATTTACTACGCACGCTTCTCCCAAATCATCAATAGTAAAAGCCTACAGAGTAACAGCACTCCCCACGTATCGGACTTCTGTCCATCTTCATTTCAGATTCCCATATGGTCGCTTGTGCCATCACATCTTCTGTTAATGGCAGGGGTAATGAGGGGTAGTTTTTGCGGGTCACAATTTTATAAGGAGATTAGTTGATTTTCTCATGAGAGTCCCCCTGGTCAAACAGTCATAACAAATGGGATATAAGGCACCACACGTCACTACCTCTCACCAAGGGGTTACCATATTGTAGGGTCGCGTTATTTAACTGTAATTTATATCTCCTTATTGTTCATTATTAACTTCCTAATTGGGTACTAGCTTCTCCAAGGTAGCCCGAGATCAATCAGGAGGAAGAGGGATGGTATACACGACTTCCAACCGATTGCCCAAGGTCTCCTACGACTGAGGGTCCACCTGTCAAAGAAGTTTGACGGCTAGGCAGTTGTAGTGCTTGTAGAGCGATTTCTTGTTGAACTTTGTTCAATGGCCGATCACTCCAGTTTCAATCAGCCATTGAACAAAATTTCGACACAAAATTTCAACAAATTATTGACCCAAGTTTCACAAAAAAATTCCGCCAGAAGGAGTCTTCAGGTTCTACAGGGAGTTGCGAAATCCGATCAGACGTTACAAAACCAAGTCAGCAACAGACTTTACAACGCCCGTATCTCCCTCATTCAGTAACTTATGTAATTTTTTCTTAACAGAAGGTGAGAGTCAAGTACCAGCACGGTGGGATAATATACACCATGCACATCCTCGGCTCTAATCTCCTATGCTTGTGGGTTTATCCGTTTTCACTATCGTATATCGTATGGATATCTGAATTTTCCTCCTTTACCATTTCCAGAGTATTTCATGGGGTTGTTCGCTGATTATTATTTTGTTTCGTGTTTTTTTTAATTACAGTTGCCATTTATATTGAGCTTTTGTTAACTGTTGAAATTAAAAAAAAAAATTTTACCATTCGAAGTTTGAGGGGTACCACTACTGATTTTTAGCTAAAAGTATTTTCCACTTTTTTGATTGAGTTTTTTGAGAAGTTTTACAATTGTAAGGAAAAATTTCTTTTTCATTTTCACCGTCCGAAGTATGAGGGGTACCACTACTGATTTTAGCTAAAAGTATTTTTCACATGTTTTAATTGGTTTTTCGAGCTTAAGTCGTTAAAGGAAGGTTTGTATTACATTATTGGTTAGCATAATCCAATTAATGCAATAACCATGAGTTAATTTGAAAGGGATCTTACATTTTCACTTAGTATCTAGTGTGGCCATTCAATCCCCTAATTGGTAAATCCTTATATGCAAACATCTTGGCTTTTTCTTAAGTATCGTTAGTTAACAAGGCAAATTTGTCCTTTTAACAATTTTTTTAAAGCGACTATGGTTATTTTGTACTTGTCAACGCGAACAATTGTTATAAGGTTGAAGTTTGAAGATATGAACTTATCTTTAAAGGCAAAAATCTACATCCCCGATGATATACTCATTTAAGCAAAAAAAGATCTTGCTTTATTTTTAACAAAGCTAACATTGATACACAGTCATATGAAAAACAAATCAACAACACAACACATATCAATACTACAGTGGAACATAAGATCACTCATAGAAAATAAGCTAAATGAACTAATATCTTTTATGAATAATAATACCATTAATATTGCTTGCCTCCAGGAAACTCATTTAAACCAAAATCAACAAATTAAGCCTCTGGGATATACTATCCTGAGAAAGGATAGATTATCAGAGAGAAAAGGATGTGGTGTAGCTCTATTAGTTAAAAATAATATAAAATTCTGTGGCATCAATTTTCCAGATTTTGCTAATGATGTTGATGCAATTGGTATGAGTGTTTGGCTGAATAATGTAAAAACCTACATAATAAGCTTTTATAACCCTTATGGCCAAACTACAGATGCCAAGGATTTCTTTAATAATATAAATAATTCTAATATGTTAAAAAATATCATTATTTGTGGAGATTTCAATGACCACAGCCTTTTGTGGGGGAATAAACCAGCAAATAAAGCTGGTAAATTGATTGAGTATATGACTTCAAATAATAATGAAATAGCTGTTGCTACCCGTCCAAACCTGAATACTTATTTCACCCCAAAAGTGGCAGATTCTCCACAATTGACCTACAAATTGTGTCATCAAATATTTTGAATAAAATTTATATAAATAAAATTGATAGTCTATGTACTGACCACGTTGCTATAGTGTGCTCCCTAAATGAACCTGCTGAAATTCTACCACATACCTCCAAATATATCAACACTAAAGCAAATTTGTCTATGTTCCAAAATAAGCTAAATGATGAAATCACAAGTTTCACCCAAAATTCATACATTTCAAACACAACAGTTGACACACATGCTGAAGTATTGACATCTTTACTAATAAATACAGCTAATCGTGTTATTCCCAGGACAACACCTAAGAAAACCTACCCTAAACACATTCCTAAAGCCTGGCGGACAAATGAGTGCCAAAATAAATGGAGAATAAAAAAGGCAGCTAGGAAAGAATTCATAAAAAAAACTATCACCATCTGCATATTTAAAAAAATTGAAATCAACATTTACTCTAAAAAGGATTATAATAAATGCTAAGTATAATTACTTGAATAATTTTGCAGATAATCTCTCCCGGGAGACACACGGGCGAATCAAACATAAAGTTATATTCGACATCTGGGGGAAAAAGACTTCCCCCAACCCACTCCTGTATGAGCTTATACATCATAATACCCATTATGACAATGATAATGAAAAAGCTAAGCTATTTGCAACTCTTTTTGTTAATAAGCTAACAACAAATAATTGAAGCAAAATGTCCTCAATTCCTATGAACTCAATTTACCAACCATACTCAGGATCCGAGTATATAAGTAGTCCATTTTCAATCCAGGAAATGAATAATGCAATAAATCATATTAGGACCAAAACTAGCGGCAGCTACGACAATATACACCCTACATGGATAAAGGATCTCACCCCTTCATACAAACAAGAATTGCTAAATTGTCATAATCACGCTTGGGCATCTTCTATGTTCCCCAATATATGGAAATGTTCGTCCCTCCTACCAATCCTAAAGAAAAATAAACCCAAAGAGAACCCTGAGTCCTATAGGCCCATAATGATTACTCCTCTGATGGGGAAAATAATGGAGAAAATGATCTATCACAGACTCCTCTGTTTTGTTGAAAAAACAATATGATCCCTCACACTCAAACTGGATTCAGGAAACACCACTCCTCAACAGATGCTTTCATTATGCTAACAAATACAATAAATGAATCATTCTCAAAAAATAATGTCCTAGTTGCAGCTTTCCTAGATTTTGAAGGGGCATATGACAATGTGAACCACTAAATACTTTTAAACAAGCTTGCAACCCTTGGACTACCCCCCAAGCTAGTATCTTTTATAAAATCCTTCATAGAAGTGCGAAGTTTCATTGTTTGTGTTGGTTCAGCCTCTTCACCCCAAAAGACAACAACCAAAGGCCTGCCTCAGGGAGCAGTCCTCAGTTGCCTCCTGTTTGCTCTATATCTCTGGGACATGAACCTACCCCACACGAATCTACAATTTGCTGACGATCTGGCTCTATGGTCATCTGGCAACACCTTTAAGATAGCACAGTGAAATCTGTAAAAGTCACTTTTCCAATTTGAAAAATTCTCTCAACATTCAGATTTACCCATTGCACCTGCCTATTCCAGAAGATAATCATATTAATTACCTAAGGCTCATGCTTTACCAAAAACTTAATTTCCACCTCCACATTTAAAACACAACAAAAAAATGCTATAGAAAAATAAATATACTAAAAAGGCTTCTTTCCACACACTGGGGGAGTAAGGAGAAAACCTTACTTCAGTTTTATAAATCACATATAAGACCCCATATTGACTATGGGCTCATCGTATATGGTGCATGTGCAAAGACCCAGATGCAAAAAATTGAAACAACACAAAATGATAAAATACGCCTCCTATTTGGTCTTAGGAAACCCACAAGCACCAAGTTTCTACGTATGGAGAGTGGATCAACAACAATAAGGGAGACACATAGCTTTCTATTGACAAAATATCTAACAAAAATTGAATGAAATAGTTGACACACCCTACATAATTGGTTGAGAAACCCAGCCATGTATAGAGGCATTGCAGACGAGTATACCAACATTCAGAAGAAGTTCCCCGTACCAGCAAAAGCTATTGCACCCACTTTCCCCCAATCCCCTCCATGGAATTGGTCAAGTCCCATAATAAATACTGATTTCTCAAAGTGAACTAAAGATTTAACCCCCATCGCTTTTGTCCAGAAAAAATTTGCTGAACTTAATACAATTACCTACAAAAATCACTTCCAAATATTTGTTGATGGGTCAAAAATGAATGAGAAGGTAGCAAATGGTCTTTTCCTTCCTCACCTGAAAATTGCAATGGGCGAGAGATTATATAATAATTTATCTATATGGTCTGCTTAGTTAAATGTCATATTCATGGCATTAGAACATATTAAGGAAAACCAACCTTTGATTTCAAATTCAAATAATATTATTGTATATTCCGACTCTTTATCGAGCCTTGAGTTGCTTGCCTCAGCTCCTCAGTATAAGTTGAACATTGACACTTATCATTGTCTCAGTATTATAGAGAATCTTGCTTCAACTGGCATAAAAACTTATTTTCAGTATATTCCTAGCCACTCTGGCATAAGTGATAATCATCAGGTTGATAAAATAGCAAAAAATGCTATAAATATTGACGAGCCAAGTGGGAGACCAATCCCGATTAGAGATATTTACCGATGGAGGCTATCAGATATTTAATTTTAATAAGATTAATCCTATCCTTTTTCCCTTTCCCAATAAGTATCTTTCTAAAATTTATCATAGAATTCGTTCTGGAACAAATGGACTAAATTTTCTTGCATTCTCGTATAAGTTTCCTAATTCAAGTGGTTCAATTCCCCTGTCCCCTCTTTGCAGGCATTGTAATATGAATAATGAAACAATCGACCATTGCCTATTTGAATGTAATATGCTGACGTTTGCACAACATACCTTGCTTTGCAAACTGTTAAAATGCTTAAAACACCACAAAATCTCACTATCAGCCAAGAGCCTAGCCAACTATACCTGCACACAGAGCATAAAAATCGATATCTATCAACTCATAATTGAACTCCTAGAGTCGAAAGATCTACTGAAAGATATCTGAAAATATCTTATAATCATGAGGCAATCAAGCCAGTAGCTCTGTAGCCCACAGAGTGAAGCAAAAGGAAAAGGGCTAAAAAGTATCACTGAAAAGCCCGCCTGCTGTCAAATAGAAGAAGAAGAAGAATGTTTCGCCATTTTATTTTCGCTTCTAGGGTAAGGTACTTGACATGACTACAGTGAAGTCAGCTATAGTACACGACTATATTCCTTTCAAAACATTTGGATAAGTTAACGGCAATACCTTATATAAACATTTGATGTAGCCAACTGTAGTTAAGTTAAAGATCCAAGCAATCAAAGCGAACACTAGCAAATTTCAAGCAGAGCATTACCTTTTAAGCTAAAAAAAAGGATGAAAATCATTGTCTAACCCATTATTTAGACGTTTGATTTAAGGAGAGAGTACTCCTATCTTCATTCTAAATACATTTGAAAAAAATAAAAACTAATATCTTTATTGATTGTAGGATAATTGATAATTATTTGTAAATAGCGCAAGAGTGCCCAAAAGAGAGAAAGGGGTTCCGCGTGTGGCTGCCGCCTCGCACGCCCAAATTTTGACTTGCACTCTTTTTTAACAATAAGCTCGTTTTTTAGCACTAAGATCTTACTTCTAAGATCTTACATCTTTCTGCAAAGATTATCGTTTTTTAACTCATCTTTGTTCTAAGATCTTACTGCTCACTGATGTTAACAAAAAGCGTGAAAGATGCCATTTTTCTGCCATATACAAAGATGAGAGAACTTTGATGATATACTGATCTTTTGTTCTCAGACCAGTGATTAGAGAAGAATGATGAAAGATGTTAGCATAAAAACGACAAAAGATGTAAGATCTTAGTTCAAAGATTACACTTTTAAGCGTTTTCTGACAAAAGATGTAAAATCTTAGCCCATTGATGAGTGAAAAAACAGCTGTAATTTGTGTTCATTTTTGGACTTAATTTGCACTTTTTTTTAAGTCAGCAGTTCGCAACCCTGCTTGAGAGAAGAAGTCAAAGGGACAGCAATGAATTCTGAAATTGTGTCTTCTTTGGATATTGCTGCTTCTAGAGCTGATGAAATTGGACATTTTTCTAATAATCTGAAAACTAGTTTGTATCTCATTATTTTATTAAAATCCGTTTTTCAGTTAGCCCTCCTCGGAAGGAAACATGTTAAGACAGCAATTCTTACATCATAATCTGCAAAAAAAAATGTAGCATATTCATGGACTTCTCACTTTTTGAAAATATATTAGCCTAATTTCTTTCTTATTAAACCTTGAAGGGTAAAAATTTGTAAATTTTACAACACCAAAACACTATCTTGCAATTACCATGGACATAGGCTAAATGTATCATGGGAGCCCACCTCCTGTGTATGCTGATATTATAATTAGCCAGTTCTTGTGCTCTCACTGAGGTTTTATTATCTGGTTTGGGAGATATTAAAGGTGAGTATTAAAAATTACAAAAGCTTAGGCTACCATCTATATAACTTTTTCACCTGTTAAAGGAAAAGGGATTTTTTTTTTTTTTCAAAACTTGGTAATTGATAAGGTTCCTTGTACTATGAAAAGAGATCAGGGTAAATTATTTTGCAAATCATATTATTGACTTACAAATAAAGTAAACACACCACTCAATGCCTTTTTTTATGCTCTTTCTAAATATAATAATCATTTTTGTCAGAAGGGAATTTTACTCCCACCCCTATATATACCAATTCAAGGTATATATTTGAACATTGGGAGGGGTGGGAGTAAATTTTATTTCTGATGTAAATTGGAGGTAAGTTTAAACTTTACCCTCCCTACTGTGCAAATATATACCCTGAATTGGTATATATAGGGGTGGGGGAAACATTCATTTTGGTAAAATTATACTTTAGTTACTTTTGGCTATCTTGGAAAGGGGTTGGGTTAGGAAAATGAAACTTTCAGGGATGGATGTACATGCTAAGGTTTGTCCCGGGAAGGTACTTTGAAGTACCTACCTCCCCTCATCCCCCCCCCTCTATATAATGGTAAATTACTGCACACTACTAGTTGTTTTAACTCATATTTCATCCTGTATTACTATCATAAATATAAATCACTGCTTACCTTACACAACTTCTGCTTTTAACCTTGTTCATTAAAATATATTCCAAAATTCTATTTAAATCCTAAGCCATTTAATCTTCAACCCATGCTGACTTTCTTTATGGTATATGAAACCAGGTTTGTTGTGATGTCACACTTGCCTTATCAGAAACCCTTACCCTTAAAGGTAGCAGGCGCATGCCAAACAACTCTGTTGATAAGAACATTTAAACTGTTTTAATTAGGGAAATGATTTGACAAGAGAGACCAGAAACAATGACCTAATCTTTTTTAGAGGACAAATCATGTCATGGAACGATGTTTTTGAAATTCTCCTTCCCCCCAAACTCAAAATCTTCTGAAATTTTACTTTAGAAGCTTTTAAAATATTTCTCATTTAGGCTATAGCATATGAAAATGCTGAATTTGTCTATTTCCTGATTAAACTATATGTTGCCCTATTTAGGGAACAAATAGAAATGTCGTGCTTGACAAAGGGTTTACATCAATTCCATTTTCAGCGAAACTACTAGAATAACTCTATTGACTGACAACAGGTATGACTGTATGAAAAAAAGCAAGGTGGACATTCTGGGAGAATGGCTTATGATCAAAGGGAGAATTAAAGGAACCTCAATGGGTAAATTTTTTGTTATTCATATTATTGACTTATGAATAAAGTAAACATACCACTTGATGCCTTTTTTATGCTCTTTCCAAATATAACAATCATTTTTGTCAGAAATGAATTGTACCTCCACCCCTGTATAGGCCTATACCAATTCAGGGTATATATTTGCAGATTAGGGGGAGGGAAAGTTTAAACTTACCTCTCAATTACATAAGAAATAAAATTTACCCCCACCCCCCGAATTTGCAAATATGTACCCTGGATTGGTATATATAGGGGTGGGGGTAAAATTCATTTCCGACAAAAATGACTATTATATTTGGAAAGAGCATAAAAAAAGCATCAAGTAGTATATCTACTTTAGTCATAAGTCAATAATATGAATAAAGGAAAATTTACCCCTCAATATTCTGTTTTGATCAGGAGCTTACTGTAGTTGCTTATCTTGCTAACCTATGAAAAATGGTCCTACTTCTGTCAACTTACCATGAGAGTACCAGTATCACATATTCAATCCAGAAGCCAGAGATCATTGAATACTATAATAAAACAAAAGGTGGTGTTGACACATTTGACCAACTGTCTAGCTTAATGTCTGTTGCTTGGAAGACTAACAGGTGGCCCATGTACATATTTTATGGGCTGATCAATATTGAATACATCAACAGTTATGTCATCTACTCCTTCACTATCTCCCAATCTTACAGAAAACCACTTTCACAAAAGGCTTTTGTGAATGTTACCACTCAGCAGTGCTTGATCAGACTTGATATCAGTCAAACAATAGAGGTGAAACTTGACAGATGAAATATATTTAATGACATTTGTGGAATGGAAAAAGAATTGTGGAAATGCATATATTCAGTATGCATTTTCTGAATGACTACCAAGTTTTGCAACCACTACAAAAGCTGTTCTGAGGTGAACACCATGTGAAGGCATGCACACCATGAGAGTCCAAAAAACAACACCAATCTCTGGGCAGGGGTCAGCCGCGACGAGGTGTGCAAAAAAAGTGACTTTAGTTACTAGAGGACACCAAAAAAGTGACAAAAAGTGACTACTCAGAAACCGTCAGATCATAGGCAGATGGATTACAAGGATCCCAATTACTACTGTAAGATCATCACTAGCCTATGAGAGCCCGAAAAGCTGAAATCCTTATTGTTTTCTTCAATTGATTTTATTTACTTATACAAAACAATTAAAAAACAAGCATCTGCCACAACTAGGTATAACCAATCACTGGATATTATGTCATCACTTCTTTGACTTTTTTGAAAGACAACAAATTAGTTCAGATTTCCTCTTCAGAACAAGTACTTCAACCAATTCAGCATTATCTGCCCTTCCCCTTTCTTTGGAGCGAGCTTTTAATGCTGCTTCCAGCATACTTTGAGCAAGACCAATGTTCAGGAATTCCTTCTCTTCCACAGCTTTCTTCAACCATTCCCCAGCCTTTCTCAGAAGGATATCGCCTATTTCCTTCTTCTGCTTAACCATCTTTTTTTTTCGTACCATGTCTGACTCTAGGTCCGCTATTTTTTGCTCCTTCTGTACCATCTCCTGGATTTCTTGTTCATCACCTTTCTTCTTAGCTTCAAGCTTCTCTCGTTCTGATTTTTCCTGTCTTAGCTCAATAAGGTATAATTCATAGCTGGCTCTAGCTGATCTAGCCAGACAAAGCAGCTTCTCTGTGATGAGCACACGCTCTGGTCTGTTCTCATAGTCGCGGAGCGCATCTGCAACAAAAGCCTTAGCATTCAGTGCCTGCTCTTCCGTATGCGCTTGAAGGTGAGCCATCAGCAGAGCTGACCAAGAAAATTCTCTCTCTACATCTGCACTTCCATGACAGAGTGACAGAGCTGCCCAGACAATCTAACCTAAGGCCTGATATTTGGTTTCACCAGATGGTGTCTTCAGTTCCAGGATCTTTTGCCAATAGCTGTTGATTTGAGGACTCTCTGTGGGTGGCGGCATGGGATCTGACTGTAATAACAACCATTCTCCCTGGACTTGCTTGATGTCCGTCTCGAATAGAAGTTCTCTCACGATGTGGAGGATATCACTGCAACTTGCTCTTTGGCAATCTGGACTGGGAGGGCTTAGGCAGGCAAGGCTTCAGAAAAACTTGTTGTTCATAGGGCATTTTGTCAGCAGGTAATGTACAGCAGCTTTGATATGCTTCCTGATTCTCAGGAAAAAAAATGTCCTGTCTTTCAGAATAACTTTCAAAGAATCCAGGGCAGCCTGGACCCTTTCATTACACAAGGGTTGCTGTAGGTAAACATCTGCAGTACTATCTAAGCCTTCAAAACCACCAAGGATCCAAAGATTGGCATCATCAGCCAGCACAATCTGCCCCAAAAGAACTGTGCATAACTGTCTCAGCTCAAAGTGTACCACATGTATTATTGGCTCCTGTTGTTGAAATACACCAGTAAAAGCAGTGAAAATTGCTGCAGAGCTTATAATGAACTCAATTTTTGGCTTTCATTGTTTGTTTTTTAGCCAACTTACAATTTTCAAATATTTTGCATTTGACATCAGGTACTTCTGACTATTTTTCTTTGACAAGAATTCTAGGAAATATTCTGTCAATGCAGGCCACTCTTCAATCAAGCGGCTTGCTGCTTCCCTTATGGTGAGCCAACTCGTGGGGACGTGCTTCACAAACTTATGCTGAGGAACTTTAACTTTCTGTTGGCACTGGCTGAAATCGTCAGAACAAGCTGGCCATCCGCTGAAAAATTGGTAAACAGCAATGATCACATCAGAGCACTCCTCCCCGAGTTCTTGTAGCCCTTTCAGGAATGCATTATGCACTGCATGAATGTTTCAGGTTCCAATATTCAATAGGCATTTGAATACCTTTTTCTCTTTTCTGAGTCTACAATTGACCACACTTTCTTATTGACAGCTGGGCCATCTTCACTGGTTGCATGTCCCATATAATATGTCCAAAGATGCCAAGTAACTACTTGTTTCCGCTCTTTAGACCAGTATTGAACTCTTGTTTGGAGCTCCTTTACCCCACCATTGTTTGTTGTTTCATCATATTCCAGCACAAAGTCAGATTTCTGGATGTCTTTGACTAGAATTTCTCGAAACTACAGATACAACCATCAACAAGTATGTCATTTTTTTTAGCATTTAACGAGAAGCCTTCTGGTACAGCATTGGGGAACATTGTTTGGAACACCTCGGCAATATGATCACACGAAGCTGCAGCAAAACAACTAGCAATAGTCTTTAAAACCCAAACTATCTCTGCCCTTGACACTGCATCTCGCTTGCAGAGCATTTCCAGATTCTTTTGTGGTATGCTATTGCCACTGTGAGTTTGGGTGGTTTCCGGTTGGAGCTGATGCAGCAAGTCTCAACTGACGCTGGTTTAACATGACAGAAGCATTCTTTTTGTGATCTTGTGCGGCTGCATGTTGAAGAAGGGCCTGGAACCCTTTCTGGCAGCTGAGTGTCTTTTTACAAACTTCACAATAGAACGAGCTGTCATTGTCACTCCCTTTTGTGCACAACTCTTTAACTTTACGCCCAGCGCTATCTTCCCTACTGAGCCAGCTCTCCAAAAATTTTATCTTGCCCATTATTTACAGCGACTTGAAATAAGAATGGGTTTTAGGACAGAATTCGAAAACACATAAAGCTAATACAAATACAAACTGACAAAACCAATAAAAACACGAATTTAATCTTACATTTTGACGTCCTCAGATCTGTGGGCAGGCATGCCTTTTGCAGGAAACGATCTAAAATTAAAGAAACTGGTTAACACTGAAAACATACAGAAGGAATCTTGGCCTAGCTTGTCCATTTGCTAAGCAACCAGGCAAGAATGGATGCTAAGTGAACCAACAGCCTGAAAAGAACCATAGGCTGTTATGGTACAGTAGAACTAATTTAATCAATCATCTTATTTGCAAGAGCCTAGATTTTAACACTCACACATACTAACCACGTTTATCACAGCCATAGACATCATGCGTGTTGAAATATAGTCCAAACTATCAAAAATAAGACTTACCTTTTTTATGAATTATGCCACAGTCAATAGTCAACTATAACATTAGCAAAAAAATTAGGTCCAAAACGTCGAAAAAAGTGACTTTAGTGACAAAATGACAGAAATAGTGACAAAAAGTGACAGGTCCCCAAAGAAGTGACAAAAAGTGGCTGCAGCCGATCCCTGTCTTTGGGGCTTAAACCATGTTTGAAATCTGATTTTGATAATTCCCACTTACTTTTAAAATATACTTAAATGATGAGTTTTAGAAGTTAATGTTTCTTAAAGTAGCAATTTCTGTGAAACCTTACCATCTATGTAATGTTTTGAGAAGATTACTTTTCTAGGGTTAATATAGTGTGCCTTTGAACTTGAAAAATTCATGTATAAGTAGCAGTTCTGTTAACATAAAGAACTGAAATAACCTAAACAGGGAACCTTACAATTACAATATTTCTTTAAGTTAGCCTAAATCTTAAATTAAGGCATCTAAATTGCCTAAGATCATTAAAACATGTGGTACTCTTATGTAAGTTTTTCAAATCTGAAGGTATGTTATATTAAAAGAGAATAAATGTTGTAGACTAATTATAGTAAATAGGATTTGTTTTGCACCATAGTAATACAGTTCTACAATAGAAACAATTTATTAATTGTTTGTATCACTATTGAAAAATATACATAGGGGAGAGTCGGGAACCCTGGGACAAGTTCAACTTAAAGCGCAATATCTCCTACATTTACAGTCCAATTTTCTTGTATCAAACATCAATCTGTGGCAAAATCATTTGGCTTTCACTGGGATTTCTCTCAGATTTTTATTGCTTGCACTAAAATTAGCAAGACCTATTTTTCAGAGCATCCTGTTTTGTCCCAGAGTACTACTTGTGCAGGTACTATGGGTCAGGGTGGTGGGTACTTTGGGACAAAATGATAAATAAATTAAAACTTTGTATATTTTGTGGTATAAAACTGTAAAAATACAATAAACTTATTTAAAACATTATTTTACAGAGTATTTGGTCAGGTCTACATCAAAGCTGATCATCTTGGCAATGCATTCAGTTCCACCTGAGACCACTGGAACTGGCAATTTCATCACTACTTCTGAGCTATTGACAAATGCTTCATCCCACTCTTTCAGAAATGTAAACCTCAAGGCTGGAACATTTTGTTTCAGAAAATTGACAGTGTGGCCATCTGGCTTGGCCTGAAGCACTTCACCAGTGTAGAATTTTGATCCCTTTATCCCCTTGTACTCAACTAGAACAAAGTTACCAGAACAGATACTAGGAGTCTCAGACTCCTCTTCCACCAATTGGAGATTTTCTGAGCAGAATGAGTTATCAGAATTGTCATAACACACAGAATCCCCTGTTCCTGCTTCATCTCTGCTTTTGTCACTGAATGACAGTAATCTCTTGGTAGTTTTCTTCTGAATCTACAATTTTTTGGCAGGAGCTGCTTTCTTGCTTTTCTTGAGATCCTTCTTCTCTTTTTTTGCCTTCCTTTCGTTTTCAGCAGCTTGGATTGCGTCTTTTTACTTGTGTAGAAGTCAATATCATGGATACTCCAGGCTTCCTGCCTGTCTTTCTGTTTGTAGCCTCTCTTTTTGGCAGCGGTATAATATCTTCTGGCACAACAAGTAAGGTTGAATGGGTTGTAGTACTGGGACTCTGGTTCAACCAAAGCTCTTGCAGATCTGGCAATCTTTTAATTAACAGCAGGAGACTGATTTCCCAACTCTGTAGCATCTTCTCATTGCAAAGCAGGAAGAAAGTCAGACTCTTGCCACACTCCAGTATTCAGCAGGAAAATCCCAGGCTTTGAAAATCCACTAGTGATGTTAGTCTGAGAGAAGGCCTTAGGAAAAGCAACCCCCAATAATTCACCACTCTCATATTCTGTCACTGCTTGACCAGGGTGAAGTCTCAACCAGTTCTCCATTGCCTGTGACCAGTAAGATTTTAAAGGTCCATAAACCAAAACATTGAGAGGTTGCAACCTGGATAATGCATGTGGCGGGAATGTAAGTAAATGTATTCCCTTTTCTTTGGCCAACAAAACTGCATTGTAACGGGTGTGACTTTCATGATTGTTCATCAGAATCAAGACAGGTTGCTCAGGAGATGGGTGGACATCTCCAAATACAGCAAAAACAGATCCTTTGTCATCCAAGCATTTCCAGGCTTGCTATTCCAGCAGTCTGTGGGGGGGGGGCTCCATCAAGAAGCCTTTCTACAAAATGTATTCATGGGAAAATCAGAAAGGCTGGAATAAATCCTCCCATGGCATTTTTCCTTATCATTTGGTTGCAGAAAATGGTAACCAATAATGTTGAAAATTACTTTAATGTAATCATAAATGTAATGATAGCCAAAATCAAGTAAGAAATCTAAAAATAACTAGCCCCAAGCCTGATAGGGTAATATATAGCAATATATATGATGAGGGATAAACATAAGACTCCTACCTCCTAATTAAAAAATGTATGGGTTAAATCCATCAGTACTCATACAGTGCCTAAACTTGGACAAATATTTTGAATAAAATATGTATTTCATAAACACGGATGTTAGGTTCATCATGCTGGATGTGGTTTTGGAACTGACTGATAGAGCTGAGATAATTGGCTTTGGCTAATGGTTGGGACTTGGCTAGTTATGATTGGCGAACTACAATCTAGGAATGTTCTTCTTATTTAAGGTTAAACAAAATTTCTCTCTCATCCTAGCCTATTTAATAGGCTACAATTATTCTGCTTTGAAACAATTGCCTTAGATTAAATACACCTATGACTCTGCCTCACAATGAATTGGATTCTTTGTTCTAATTTTAATATCTCATGTTGAAGATTTTGTTGCATTTTCCAAGTTAGGATCAAGTTAAAATGTGACTCTGTGATTAAGCTCCACTTTTGACTCAAGACATTATTATAATTGCTTTTATTGGATACATCCACCCACCCCAACTGCAGACAACCAGTTTTCCATTTTGTGTAGATGGTTGACCAAAAAAGGACAATCTTTGGCAATCTTTCATTTTTCATCAGCAAAATGTGCCCTAGCCATCTTGACCTTTTTCTCATTATAGCCCTATGAAGCAGGATTGAACCACACCTTTTGTACAGCCCACTGTTTGAAATACAATCAGTCAGTCAGGTACCCAAAAAAATCTATAGGAAAATTTTCTAGAAAACATCTAGCAACAAAACATCACAATTTTACTGTGTGGATGGCTAGGGCACGTTGTGCGGACGAAGGACGGCAAATTGCCGAAGATTGTCCTTTTCGGCCAACCGTCTAGGGCTAAACGGAAAACAGTTCATCCTCGTCTTTTTTGGTCAAATTTTTCAATGAAGATTAATTTTTTTTTTTTTGAAATCAGGGAGTGAGCAATATATTTTTTCTTATTATTTTAACGGATATCCAAAAAATGCATTACCACCTCTCCCAAAATAATGCCCTATGCTTCAAGTCATGAATTTGACATTAGAATGTGCTCGTTGTTAGCCAAAGAGTGCTTTTGCAAGATTAGACTGTCATATAATATGTAATCTTATTGCTTTATTCTTAATAAGATTGTTTGATGTTCTTTTCTTTTATATATAAAACGTTGTACAAATAAATATATACAGAAATATCTTTGATAGTGCACTGAGATGATGATTTGGTTTATGCTGACACCTCTATTGAAGTTTCTCTTGCTGTTACTTACTTTATTAATAGAATTTATGTCTTAATTTACAGGAGAAAATGCCAAAGCGCACAACTTTTCAACTTTTCCAAAGCATCTGAGACGAAGAGCTGCTAGCCACAATCCTAAAAGGGTTCCCCAAAGACTTAGAGAAAAATATCGAGCAAAAGTAAGTAGTTCTGAAAATCACCTTCATTCAGTTAGCTCACTTGAGGCATGGACTCAGGAATACCATTTGAGGGGGAGAAAGGGAATGTGTTTCTTCATTTTTTTCTATGGAGAGGGGGATGTCTATAGTACCACCTAATTCTTAAGAATTACATTTAAAACATGCTTCTGAAAAAAATAGTAAGCAGTATTAAAACTCACTTATTCAGGAGCAAAATATGACATGCTTTTTTTTCCCTTTGTGATATCAAGGGCCAATTCAACCTCTGTGAGGAATGAAAAGGCTCAACCCTAGTTTCTAACTACCAAGACATCTTTCAGGAGGTATACTTCAATATTAAACAAACTCAGTGGAATATAAGAAATATGATTTGTCTTGTCGGAATCTAATAGATGAAAATATAATAATTTAGAAATGAATTTGGGCTATATATTTGCATATTAAGGGGGGGGGGTAAAGTAGATGTATCTTGTCTCACGCTAAGCTGAAATAAACTGAAGAAGAAACCGGTTTTAATCTCGAGTTTTATGGAGCATAAACTTGAGTGAGAGGCGTATAATACACAAGCACCATTTTTGGATTGGTTAGGAGCATTGTTATTCAATGTTGAATTTTTCTGTTATTTTGTATGCAATCTTGCTATACTTTGCCCCTACCCCTCTAATGTGCAAATACATAGCCCAAATTATATGTTTCCAATGCATTCTGGTATCTGTTGCTTGTTTCATCACAGTATCTTCAATTTACAGATAAACAGGTTGAAACAAGAGAGACACATTGGAGGATAAAACATATTTAATGGATATAAATTTTTACATAAGGGTGAGGGGGTTGGGGATAAAGTATAGCAAGGCTACATGCTAAACATGTTAGCTAGAATTATTGTAAATATTATGAAGGATCAATTGTTTTCTTAACATATTTTTTTCTCTACAGGTCCTTTCTCTAGGCATATAGGCTGCCTTCAAAAAACAATCAAGTGGATTTTTAAGGAAAAATTTTAGCCAAGCCCCTTTTTTTAGAAGTTAGTTGACTTAAGATAGGCCTAAGTCTATCTTAACTCACTAAGTTCAAAACTTAGAGTAAGAACCCCACAGCTTGGCCAGTACTTAATCTTGACCATATATTCTGATTAAAAAGTATCTTTCCTATACACAGACAGCAGACTCAATCATGGACATTATATGTATAGGGTTAGATAGTTGTAAATGGCTGATGGTCAGCACTAGACCAGTTAGGATTGGCTGAGTACAATCTTAGAAATAATCTGGTCTTTCAAAATTTGAATGTAGACAAAATTTTGCTCTACACTAGTTTATATAAATAGAATTATTCTGTTTCATGGCATTTGTCTAGGATTAAGTACATCCAGGGTTATAACTTAGATAGGCCTAGTCAGTGAGTTACACATATTTATAAGTAGTAGGTTAAATATGTCACTGAGTTATATATTTATGTATATAACTTATGTGCCTAGTCAGTGAGTTACACATATGTATAAGCAGTAGGCTAAATATGTCACACAGTTATATATTTTTGTATATAACTTATATAGGCCTAGTCAGTGAGTTATACATATTTTAAGTAGTAGGCTAAATATGTCACTCAGTTATATATTTCTGTATATAACTTAAATAGGCCTAGTCAGTGAGTTACACATATTTATAAGTAGTAGGTTAAATATATCACTGAGTTATATATTTATGTATATAACTTGTATGCCTAGTCATTGAGTTACACATATTTATAAGCAGTGGGATAAATATGTCACTCAGTTATATATTTCTGTATATAACTTATATAGGCCTAGTCAGTGAGTTACACATATTTATAAGTAGTAGGCTAAATATGTCACTCAGTTATATATTTCTGTATATAACTTAGATAGGCCTAGTCAGTGAGTTACACATATTTATAAGTAGTAGGCTTAATTTGTCACTGAGTTATATATTTCTGTATATAACTTATATAGGCCTAGTCAGTGAGTTACTCATATTTATAAGTAGTAAGCTAAATTTGTCACTCAGTTATATGTTTATGTATATAACTTATATGCCTAGTCAGTCAGTTACACATATTTATAAGTATTAGGCTAAATATGTCACTCAGTTATATATTTCTGTAAATAACATATATAGGCCTAGTCTTTGAGTCACACATATTTATAAGTAGTAGGTTTATTGTGTCACTGAGTTATATATTTCTGTATATAACTTATATAGGCCTAGTCAGTGAGTTATGTATATTTATAAGTAGTAGGTTAAATATGTCACTGAGTTATTGCCTTTGCAAAACAAAAGTGATCCGTTGATCTGGCCTCCCCAGGCCATTCAGCATGTCCCCAGGTGGCGATAGGGGAACGCTCTACAGATATGTAGGGTACCTCCATAGGAGGCATGGACCAAGGGGGACCTTGTCCCTGGGGGTCCATAATAGAATCTGGGGCACCCTTGCCCGGGGTCATAAATACAGGCGGAGGAGGAAGAAGGCCCCTCAAAGGTACACTCAAAAGGGCCCACTTGTTTATCCACAAGGTCCATGAGTTACAAACCTTCTCCCAGCAATGGGTTAAATTGCATGATGATGCAGAACACCATTACGGGAGGATCCTCTAAAGGAGGACAAATGCGACAGGGCGGAAGATCAAGATCTATGGACAATAGCATCTGTAAAGGGTTCCCTTGATCCATTTGGGGTACTAGCAAGAACGGAGACCTTGCAATCAACTCTATTCCCACTTGAGGAGTGGAGCCCCTTGAGGAAATTATAGCCTAGTAAACAACACAGCATTTGCAGTGGATTCTGACTAATGGACAATTCTTCTGGGATAGGTATGTTTTGATGGGCGTCTTTGGGCTGAAAAACCTCTTCCTAGCTAATTTATCTTTTACGGGTTGCCTCCCCGTAGTATTATAATATTTGTAGGCATGAATATATAATGAGTCGGAGGTAATAGGCTTGAGATTGTCTGTGCAGGATTTCGACTCTTGTTGATAGAAGAGCATCGCCGAGCGCAGAAAACCATGTTGTGACCAAGATGTGCCCAGGATTGCACAAAGCCTCCATTCTTGGAGGTCCCAGGGACTTCTTGCTGTCCGGTTCTAATCCAGCTTAAGCACTTCGGTGTAGACTTGAGAAGATATGTGATCCCCGTCCTGCACTGGTATCCAGGATCATTGCTTTTCCTGAGGCGAAAAAAATTTCAATGATTTAAAGAACATGAAAATTGGAACTTGGAATGTTACGACATTAAAAAATGACTATCGTATCGACATTTTGACTGACGAATTCAGACGATTCGAACTAGATCTATTAGGAGTTTCAGAAACTCATATCCCAGGGGTAGGAAGCATGAACATAGGTGATATAGAATTTGTTTACTCAGGCAGGAAGGATGGGTTACATAGACAGGGAGTAGGGCTCATGATGAATAAGGAAGCTGTTAAGTCTTGTTTAGGCTGGGAAGGTATTAATAATAGAATACTAATTGCTCATTTTATGACTAGTAAGTTCAAAGTATCAGTTATAGTAGTATACGCCCCTGTAGACCCGACTGATGGATATACTAGTTACTCAGATGAATTCTACTTACAGTTACAGGAGCAAATAGACACGGTCCCAGGTAGAAATATGATGTTATTGCTGGGAGATTTTAACGCCCAGGTTGGTAGAATTATGGATAGATGGTATCCCAGCTTAGGTAAATTTGGTGTAGGAAAAGAAAACAGTATTGGATACAGACTTTTGCAATTTTGTAGGTATAACAATCTAGTTATAACCAATACGGTGTTTGGTCATAAAATGGCTCATAAGCTAACATGGTATTCACGTGATGGTAAGACAGCAAACCTTATTGATTATGTTATAGTAAATCGAAGACTGGCAGGATCAATACAGGATACTAGGATATATAAGAATGCTGCTATTGATGTTAAAAGTAAAGATCACTATCTGGCAGTGTCAAGGGTTAATTTAAAGCTCAAGTTTCGGATGGGTATTTACCTCCCGGAAAGTTATGATGTTGGTAGACTCCAGGGTGAAAATTTGAGAGAAACTTTCCAGGAACTGTTGAATACTAAATTGGAGAGTTTAAAATTTGATTATGTGGAAGAGGGTTGGAATAATTTTAGAAAAATAATTTGTGAAGTTGCTGAAGGTGTATTAGGGAAGAAAGCTAGAACTGCAGCTAAGAATATTAGTGAAAAAGCTTTAAGTTTAATAGAAAGGAGAAAGGACTTGTACAAGAATTATCTGAGTGATAGATCACATGAAAACAAAAGAAATGTAAAGAAAGTGGAGAAAGCATTGAAATATGAACTAAGGAGGTGTGAAGTGGAGGCCATGGATAAAATTGCCGAGGATTTAGAAGATGCAGCTAGACGTCATAATAGTAAAATATTGTACTGGCACGTTAACAAATTGAGAGGTAGTAGTCAATCCGGACTTGCCACATTTAAAGATAGGAATGGGGTGTCAATTAGCGATAAGACAAAAGCTAAAGCGAGATGTGCAAAACATTTTGAGAATGTGCTTAAACGAGAGAGAGGTGCAGGAAAAATATAGAGGACAATGAAACACTTTGTGATAACTTGGATAGGAATGAGGAGTTGTTTTGTGAGGAGGACTTAGAAACAGTACTAAAATGATTAAAGAATAATAAGGCTCCAGGTGCTGATTGGGTAGTAAATGAGTTTCTTAAATATGGTGGCTCTGAGGTTAGAAATAAGTTATTGGAGATTATGAAGATGATTTTTGAAAAAGAGGAAGTACCTAATGATTTTAGGAAAACCTTAATTAAACCACTGTATAAGAAAGGTGATAAGAGTGAGTGTGGTAATTATCAAGGCATTAGTCTGGTCTCTGTAGGTAGCAAATTACTTAGTAATATGATACTTTTTAGACTGAGAGATGCCGTAGACAAAGTTTTAAGAGAAGAGCAGTGCGGTTTTAGAAAAGGTAGAGGATGTGTTGACAAAATTTTCACTCTTAGGTTAATAATTGAGAAGTGCCTAAGTTTTCAAACACCTTTGGTCCTCAGTTTTATAGATTATGAGCAAGCGTTCGATTCTGTTGATAGAAGAGCTTTAGTAAAGGTTTTATCCTTGTATGGTATACCAGACAAATTCATGAAAGTGATGGGTGCTATGTACGAGAATAACACTGCTGCGGTTAAGGTAGGAAATGAGGTTAGCAGCTGGTTTTGTATTAAATCAGAAGTTAAGCAGGACTGTGTTCTATCCCCCTTTATATGGATTATTTTGATGAACTTTGTTTTAAGGAGCACAGGAAAGGCAATGGGAGACCACGGAATCAAATGGGGAGGAAAAAGTCTCCTGGACTTGGATTATGCTGATGATTTAAGCATCCTAGATGAAAGTGTGAGCAAAATGAATGAAGTTTTAGAGGTTTTGCGAGTTCAGGGTGCTAGTATTGGTTTGAAAATTAATGTTAGGAAGACCAAGTCACTAAGGCTAGGAATAAGTGAAGATGAAAACGTGACGTTGGGTAATGAAAAGATTGATCAGGTGGGCAGTTTCACTTACCTTGGTAGTATTATTAGTAAAGATGGTGGGAGCAGTGAAGATGTTAAAAATCGAATAGCCAAGGCTCAGGGTGTTTTTTCACAGTTAAAAAAAGTCTGGAAGAATAGGAAGATAAGTCTGCAAACCAAGATTAGAATATTAGAAGCTACAGTGATGACAGTGGTCAAATATGGCTCTGAAGCATGGACGCTCCGAAAAGCGGATGAAGATTTGCTAGATGTTGTCCAGAGAAATTTCTTAAGGATTGTTCTTAGTACCCGGCTGACTGACCGTATTTCAAACAATAGGCTATACGAAAAATGTAGTTCAATACCACTTTCTAGGGCTATAATGAAAGAAAGGTTGAGGTGGTTAGGGCATGTTGTTCGGATGAAGGATGACAGATTGCCGAAGATTGTTCTTTTCGGCCAACCATCTAGGGCTAAACGGAAAGCAGGTCGTCCCCGTCTGGGTTGGGAGGACGTCATAAAGAAAGATTTAAAGGAAATGGGAACTTCGTGGGCGGGTGTAAAAAGGGAGGCTTTGAATAGATTGGGGTGGAGGAAGAGCGTGCGTAGCTGTGTTGGCCTCAGGCGGCTTGGTGCTGCGATGAGTTGTTAGTAGTAGTAGTAGTAGTAATCTAATAGATTCACCTAGTTCTGGGACCCTTCCTTTCTCTTGGGAGAGGCTGGGTGGAGTGTGATGGTTTGAACTTCATTTCTAAATAGATATCTTTGTTACCCCTCTTTCACAAATTCACAGCACATTAATTTGAATGAATAGCATATGTTGCCTATAGCTTAACTATGTTACCTACTTTCTCTGTAAGGACCAGGGGATCAAGTTTGGCTCATTGAAAAGAAAGGCAGTTTTTTAATCTCTTTCACAAAATAAGTTTAATTAATTTTGAACATTGTTATATTGCAGAAAATAAATCTATGTAATTGTACTATACTAATAAAAATTTTAAAAATCTTCACTTTGTTATTTTCATTATTAAATACTAAAAAATTCACCCCCCCCCCTCCCTGATAAGAAATTTTTTTTTTATCTTCATTAAAAAAAAATCGAAAAATTCCTTCTCATCTTCCTATATTTGCGTACATTGGTGCCCTTGAACTCTACAAAGGAAAACCAAACTTACTTTTCTAGAAATCTGAACTTTACTAAAATATCAATATGCTATGTTGAATACTACTTGTCTAAATATCAAGCCTCAAACATATCATTATGTTGCTATTGTTTAATTAATTAAGGAATGACTGCTTGTAAATTTGATTAACCCAGTTTCTTGTTAGGTTAGCATGACTTCACAATCAAACAGTTCGTTGTGACGAACTGTATAGTAAGAGCGACTCGTCTCGATGGTAACCAAAACTCTAAAAAAACGGAATTTTAATATCAATAGATACATCAAAAGAATTGTATTTTTATGCTGATTTTAAATATTTAAGTTTCACCAAGTTCAGTCTTACTCATCAAAAGTTACGAAAATTTGTCCTATTTTTGAAAAAAGGAGAAAAGAAGCCCCTAAATGTCATATAATCTTAATTAAAATCACACCATCAGTTTCAGCGTATCAGAGAACCTTACTCTAGAGGTTTCAAGCTCCTATCGACAAAAATGTGGAATTTTGTATTTTTTGCCAAAAGAAAGATCACGGATGCGTGTTTATTTGTTTGCTTTTTCTTTTACCCAGGGGTGATCGTATCGACCCAGTGGTCCTAGAATTCCGCGAGAGGGCTCATTCGAACTGAAATTAAAAGTTATAGTGCCATTTTTAATCAAAAAATAAAACAATTAAAAATAGAATCACTTTTTGGAAACAAACTGCATTTTTGATGTCTTTTCATACTGTAGTCTTTTCAAAGATATTTTATTTTCGAAACAATCAAAAAGTTCGTGATAACGAACTATATAGTAAGAGCGACTGGTCTCAATAGTAACCAAAACTTTAAAAAAAGGAATTTTGATACCAATAGGTACGTCAAAAGAATCGGATTTCTATGTCGATTACATTAAAGAACGAACTGTAACCCATAGTAACTGAAGTATTAAATCAAACAGTTCGTGGTCATAATAAAGAACTGTGTAATGGCTCATTTTGAAGGAAATTGCTGTATATAGAAACCTTTTGTAATTAACAAAAATAATAATTATTATAAAATAAATTTTTAAGATATGGTAAAGAACTAACTCTAGGCCATAGTAACTAATTTAATCTTGTCATCATTATAGTAAAGAACGAAATCTTGCCCAGAGTAACTGAAAAATACCAAATTATGGTCGCACTAGTTAGTGCAACCTAGTAAGAAGCAAACCACATCCCTTGGTAACCAAAAGTTGAAAAACGTATTTAAAATAAAACTGCCTAATGAGAAAGAATTTCCATCTGACAGTGATTCAGGAATGATAACTATTTTTTCCGTTTACATTACAAAAAAAAGTTTATAACGAAGAAAACTATGCTGTTTTTGAAATAAAAAACACCTATAATTCATTGAAATTGGTCTCAATCAATCAATCATTTATTACCCACAACTAACGAAAAGTAGTACAAGTGGAGTACATAATAATAAAAAATAAAAAAAACTCAACAAACATTAGCAATTAAATTAAACTACGGAAAGAACTGTAAAAGACCGTGGTCAGGGCCAAATTTACAAAATGCATCAGCAAAAAGCTTTCTGTGTAGGTCACTGAGCTTTTGAGTTACATCCGCAACATAAAAATTTTTAACTAGATACCGATTTCTAGTCCAAGGTGGCAGATAAAGAATAACTTGTTAAAATTTGAAATATATAATAATAATCTTTTTTAAATCGTTAGCTTAAGAACAAAATGAACACCCAAAAAATACAGCACAGACTAATCAGAAAAGGTCGAGAATAAGTACCCAAAAGCTATTCTGTTATGTTTTCCACGGTTTGCTACAATTTTTGAATAACTGAATTGAATTTTTCTTACTGAATCAGCAACTATCTGTTTACGAAAAAGAGCTAGGGAATTAGAAACAGTAATACCAAGCCACCGAAAGGAAGAGACAGAAAGTACAGAAAATTCATTACATACCAGAGGAGTAGACAAAGACAGATTATAAGATAAGAATTCACACTTGTCAAGATTCAGGGATAGACAAATATTTAGGAAAGACTGAAAACTAAAGAAACCCTCGCAGAAAGAGCAGATTTAGTACGACTAATCAACAGAATGTCATCAGCATAGGCAATGTAAGAAACATCAGTAGAACCGGAAAAATAAGTGCCTGAGATCTTTTCCAGAACAGTAGAAATACAAATTTTGAACAGGGCTGGTGATAAAACACATCCTTGCCTAACACCGCGAAGCACTTTAATAGGTGTTTCTGGAGAAGATTTCAGGCGGAGGTAAGAATTAGAATACCAAAACCGTAGAAGGTAAATAACCGAAAAATTATCACCAGAAAAAGCCCAAGAAAAGAAAAGCTGGTTATGAACAACAGAATCAAAATCCTTTGAAAGATCAAGTGTACAGAGATATACACCTTTACCCTTAGAAGAATTAGAAAATAGAATAGAAGAAAGGACACGATGAGCATGTTGGCACCCCACACCAGGTCTGAAACCAAGTTTATTTTCACCAAAGAAAGAAATATTTCGAGTTAAATTAGGCAAAAGAATATACTCGAAGACCTTGCTAAGATTGCAAGAAACAGAAACTGGACGGTTTGAAGAGCAATCTGTTGGCGGTTTACCTCTTTTTAAAATTGAAGTCACGCTGCCACGCAAAAAGCTTTCCGGGACGATAGAAGATGCAAAGCACATTTGAAACAAAAGCGCAAGATGTGACACAAGTTCAGCACATTGGTGAGTTAGATGCATTTTAGAGATACCATCAGCATCAATAGATTTCGACTTAGGATGATTCAAAGCATTCAAAACTTCACAACGCGATATAGGGAAAACAAAGCGCTGACATAGAAATCTAGGGACAATTTTAACAAACGTTTCACAAAACTTTCTATGAACAGAATAATTCAAAACGGAGATAATCTTCAAATAATATGCATGCCTAAAGCTTGGTGGAATATCAATACTACTCACATTAGAACTGTTTCTTTTGCTTGAATTAGTTACATTCATTCATTCTTATGGAGAAGATGGACGATCAAGCCCATGGTATCGAATCCTTCTTAGATGCTTCATAAATTCTAATTTGGTTTTATGTTTAATAAAAAAAAAATTACCAGACCTAGGCCGACCACAATCAGTCCAAATTTTTAGCCAAAATTTAGCTTCATTTTTACAGGTCTTAAGGTTAGCGTCGAGTGACTAAAGAAGCTTTTGAGTATTCTTTTGGATTAGCTTTACTGGGACAGAAATTTTTTCAGCTTCTTTCATAGCAGAGAGGATAGAATGATAATATCGGTCTATTTCATATTTAGCATAAATGAAATTCTGACTACACTGCAAAAGCTGATAAGGAACATAAAACGTACTTAGAAGTGAAGCCAAAGTTATAAGATAAACAGAAAAATTCGCTTCATCCCAATCAGGCTTATAAAACCATTTAGAACGTACACCACGACTCTTAGACATACTCCCAGAACAAACAACAGACTTTGATAAACAAAAAGACAGCGGAAGGTGATCAAGATCATTCTCGTCAAAATGAACCGTAACTGGTGAGCAGACAAGAGCTGCAGAACAAATAACGTGATCAATGTCTGATTTACTACCTGAATGGTGAATATACGTATAATCATGGGACTTCCGAACAATTTTATAAGCCGGGAGAGAATCAAACAAGCTGACCATTCCTTACATTATCAGAAACCAGATCGGTATTAAAATCACCAGCAATAACAAAATGCAACCCGTTATCCGATATTTTTTGAATTAAAGTTTTAAGACCATTACAAGCACAAGAGAAATTCTGAAGTGAACGAATGGAATGATCATTATATGGCAGATACACATTAATTAATACAACATTACCAAGACACACCGCAAGAAAAGTATCATCTGATTGGAAAAGCACAGGACTCGTTCCAGAAATATTTTTGTTAAAAACACATGCTAAGCCGCCAGAAGGGTGGCCCCGTGTAATTTTAGCTGGACGCACAAAAACACCGTAATTACTGCTTCGTCTCAGAAAATTTTCGCTAAAGGCGGTCAGTAAATGTTCTTGGAGACAAACAACGTCGTAATTAACATACAGTAGCATTTCAAGGTCAAAATCAGACGGTACTTCTCGAATAACACCAGTGTGTTTTTTAGATAAAACTCTCACACTAGAACCAGGTAGAGCTTCCTTTGCTGATTTGCAAAAATCTTCAGCTGCAGATTTCTCAATATTCACCGTCCACCGCTTTTTAGTCGCTTGCACTCTGGACACCAGCTGATGACCAGAAATTGAGTCTATTACTGATTTTCGCTTTAGCGGGTCACCATGCTCAGGTGGGTGATCGGAGATCAAAATTGTAGTATGCGTATCACAAGCAGGTTGGCTAATCACAGGTATTTGAGGAAAGTTCAGATTGTACAAATCAATCTTGGCAGAAACTAGCGAAATCGCTTGCTCAAGGCTCGTAAGCTTGGCTGTGACGTGTGTAAACGCTGTAGAAGAGATAACAGGGACTTCTTTTGGCCTTTCGATGACAAAAAAAGGGAGCTGTTTTCCACCGGTATTACATTTATTCATAAAGTATATAATATCTTGCAGGTGACAGACAATCGCATTACTGCCCCTGCTGACAGGTGGGTCGTTTTCATTCACAAAACTCAGTGGATTTTCGTTTTCTGACTTAGCAGGTCCCAAATCTTTAAAAAAAGTCCACTCCTTTCCGTAAAATAACGGCTTCATCAACACCACTTAAATTTTCAAAAACTAAGTTCAACAGCGGTGAATACAAAATCTCGGAAACGCTCATATCGTTATAAATTCACTTCAAAAATAATTTAAACCAACACACGCGAAGTACACGTGATGGTCAGGCGACGAGCGCTGAATAATAGTAAATTAAGTTCATTAAAGGTAAACTTGCCACACAGGTTTGTTTATAAACCAGGAGAAAGCTATTTTTTCGCCTGCATTGGTATAATCCTTTGCAATAGGTTTGAATCCAAAACAGGTCTTTTCACCATGAACTATGAATCAACACTGGTCTCTGATCGAACCGAAAATTGTACCATTAGAATCAGCATTGTCAAAAACCCGGTTTGCAGCGGTAGCTAGCAGACATAAAGGATCAAAATAGTTCATTATAAATGAGGACTAAGTAAGTTTCATCGGATATAGCTGAAACTTAGTAAAGGACAAACCAGGGCACATAGTAGCTAAAAGTTAAGATAATACAAGCATCTTTCGAAAAGTTGCTTGTCTGGGGTATATTGCCATACTGAGAATCGTCTGTTAATATTCCAACTAAGAAAAACCCCTAGGCTTTTTATATATTTGTTCTTTATTTTCGTTTGTCATTATAATCAAGTGAGCTGGACTTGCCTAAGCATTGCGTTTGGCTCTTCATTAATCTGGATAATCTGAAATAGGGATTCAAAAAGTGACAATGTCAATGAAACGATGGAATCTTATCACTAGAAAAAAAGTTGGTGTAAGCTCAATTTTTTTATGTACATAGGATAATATTTGGAACCCATGTGTTTTTCTGCGAGCCCATGTGTGTGTGTGTGTTTTTTTTTCTATTTTCTTTGAAATTGAATAATATACAAAGGTTAAATACTCGTCTTTTTTGTGTTTTCTTTTTTGTTTTCTCTTTAAAGTCAACTCCTAACTTTGGAGAAGTAAAAATGAAAGTATTCCTTATGCAGAGATCATAATATAATACAGATATTCTTTTGACTTTTGATGTGACTAGCCATGATCTAGAAAATTATTCTAGTGATGATTATGACCCAGAAATATTCAGAAAATGTTGTTCTTGTCAGAACTTTGAACCTCCGGGAGACCTCGGGAATGGCTCGTTTCCTTTAAAGTACGGCTAAGATACTTCGAAAAAACTTCTGGAAGCATTGACTCCTCAACTTAGCCTCAGTAAAAATGAAAGTATTCCTTATGCAGCGATCATAATATAATACAGATATTCTTTTGACTTTTGATGTGACTAGCCATGATCTAGAAAATTATTCTAGTGATGATTATGACTCAGGAATATTCAGAAAATGTTGTTCTTGTCAGAACTCTGAACCTCCGGGAGACCTCAGGAATGGCTCGTTTCCTTTAAAGTACGGCTAAGCTACTTCGAAAAAACTTCTGGAAGCATTGACTCCTCAACTTAGCCTCAGTAAAAATGAAAGTATTCCTTATGCAGAGATCATAATATAATACAGATATTCTTTTGACTTTTGATGTGACTAGCCATGATCTAGAAAATTATTCTAGTGATGATTATGACTCAGGAATATTCAGAAAATGTTGTTCTTGTCAGAACTCTGAACCTCCGGGAGACCTCAGGAATGGCTCGTTTCCTTTAAAGTACGGCTAAGCTACTTCGAAAAAACTTCTGGAAGCATTGACTCCTCAACTTAGCCTCAGTAAAAATGAAAGTATTCCTTATGCAGAGATCATAATATAATACAGATATTCTTTTGACTTTTGATGTGACTAGCCATGATCTAGAAAATTATTCTAGTGATGATTATGACTCAGGAATATTCAGAAAATGTTGTTCTTGTCAGAACTCTGAACCTCCGGGAGACCTCAGGAATGGCTCGTTTCCTTTAAAGTACGGCTAAGCTACTTCGAAAAAACTTCTGGAAGCATTGACTCCTCAACTTAGCCTCAGTAAAAATGAAAGTATTCCTTATGCAGAGATCATAATATAATACAGATATTCTTTTGACTTTTGATGTGACTAGCCATGATCTAGAAAATTATTCTAGTGATGATTATGACTCAGGAATATTCAGAAAATGTTGTTCTTGTCAGAACTCTGAACCTCCGGGAGACCTCAGGAATGGCTCGTTTCCTTTAAAGTACGGCTAAGCTACTTCGAAAAAACTTCTGGAAGCATTGACTCCTCAACTTAGCCTCAGTAAAAATGAAAGTATTCCTTATGCAGCGATCATAATATAATACAGATATTCTTTTGACTTTTGATGTGACTAGCCATGATCTAGAAAATTATTCTAGTGATGATTATGACTCAGGAATATTCAGAAAATGTTGTTCTTGTCAGAACTCTGAACCTCCGGGAGACCTCAGGAATGGATAGTTTCCTTTAAAGTACGGCTAAGCTACTTCGAAAAAACTTCTGGAAGCATTGACTCCTCAACTTAGCCTCAGTAAAAATTAAAGTATTCCTTATGCAGCGATCATAATATAATACAGATATTCTTTTGACTTTTGATGTGACTAGCCATGATCTAGAAAATTATTCTAGTGATGATTATGACTCAGGAATATTCAGAAAATGTTGTTCTTGTCAGAACTCTGAACCTCCGGGAGACCTCAGGAATGGCTCGTTTCCTTTAAAGTACGGCTAAGCTACTTCGAAAAAACTTCTGGAAGCATTGACTCCTCAACTTAGCCTCAGTAAAAATGAAAGTATTCCTTATGCAGCGATCATAATATAATACAGATATTCTTTTGACTTTTGATGTGACTAGCCATGATCTAGAAAATTATTCTAGTGATGATTGTGACTCAGGAATATTCAGAAAATGTTGTTCTAGTCAGAACTCTGAACCTCCGGGAGACCTCAGGAATGGCTCGTTTCCTTTAAAGTACGGCTAAGCTACTTCGAAAAAACTTCTGGAAGCATTGACTCCTCAACTTAGCCTCAGTAAAAATGAAAGTATTCCTTATGCAGAGATCATAATATAATACAGATATTCTTTTGACTTTTGATGTGACTAGCCATGATCTAGAAAATTATTCTAGTGATGATTATGACTCAGGAATATTCAGAAAATGTTGTTCTTGTCAGAACTCTTAACCTCCGGGAGACCTCAGGAATGGCTCGTTTCCTTTAGAGTACGGCTAAGCTACTTCGAAAAAACTTCTGGAAGCATTGACTCCTCAACTTAGCCTCAGTAAAAATGAAAGTATTCCTTATGCAGCGATCATAATATAATACAGATATTCTTTTGACTTTTGATGTGACTAGCCATGATCTAGAAAATTATTCTAGTGATGATTGTGACTCAGGAATATTCAGAAAATGTTGTTCTTGTCAGAACTCTGAACCTCCGGGAGACCTCAGGAATGGCTCGTTTCCTTTAAAGTACGGCTAAGCTACTTCGAAAAAACTTCTGGAAGCATTGACTCCTCAACTTAGCCTCAGTAAAAATGAAAGTATTCCTTATGCAGAGATCATAATATAATACAGATATTCTTTTGACTTTTGATGTGACTAGCCATGATCTAGAAAATTATTCTAGTGATGATTATGACTCAGGAATATTCAGAAAATGTTGTTCTTGTCAGAACTCTGAACCTCCGGGAGACCTCAGGAATGGCTCGTTTCCTTTAAAGTACGGCTAAGCTACTTCGAAAAAACTTCTGGAAGCATTGACTCCTCAACTTAGCCTCAGTAAAAATGAAAGTATTCCTTATGCAGAGATCATAATATAATACAGATATTCTTTTGACTTTTGATGTGACTAGCCATGATCTAGAAAATTATTCTAGTGATGATTATGACTCAGGAATATTCAGAAAATGTTGTTCTTGTCAGAACTCTGAACCTCCGGGAGACCTCAGGAATGGCTCGTTTCCTTTAAAGTACGGCTAAGCTACTTCGAAAAACTTCTGGAAGCATTGACTCCTCAACTTAGCCTCAGTAAAAATGAAAGTATTCCTTATGCAGAGATCATAATATAATACAGATATTCTTTTGACTTTTGATGTGACTAGCCATGATCTAGAAAATTATTCTAGTGATGATTATGACTCAGGAATATTCAGAAAATGTTGTTCTTGTCAGAACTCTGAACCTCCGGGAGACCTCAGGAATGGCTCGTTTCCTTTAAAGTACGGCTAAGCTACTTCGAAAAAACTTCTGGAAGCATTGACTCCTCAACTTAGCCTCAGTAAAAATGAAAGTATTCCTTATGCAGCGATCATAATATATTACAGATATTCTTTTGACTTTTGATGTGACTAGCCATGATCTAGAAAATTATTCTAGTGATGATTGTTACTCAGGAATATTCAGAAAATGTTGTTCTTGTCAGAACTCTGAACCTCCGGGAGACCTCAGGAATGGTTCGTTTCCTTTAAAGTACGGCTAAGCTACTTCGAAAAAACTTCTGGAAGCATTGACTCCTCAACTTAGCCTCAGTAAAAATTAAAGTATTCCTTATGCAGCGATCATAATATAATACAGATATTCTTTTGACTTTTGATGTGACTAGCCATGATCTAGAAAATTATTCTAGTGATGATTATGACTCAGGAATATTCAGAAAATGTTGTTCTTGTCAGAACTCTGAACCTCCGGGAGACCTCAGGAATGGCTCGTTTCCTTTAAAGTACGGCTAAGCTACTTCGAAAAAACTTCTGGAAGCATTGACTCCTCAACTTAGCCTCAGTAAAAATGAAAGTATTCCTTATGCAGCGATCATAATATAATACAGATATTCTTTTGACTTTTGATGTGACTAGCCATGATCTAGAAAATTATTCTAGTGATGATTATGACTCAGAAATATTCAGAAAATGTTGTTCTTGTCAGAACTCTGAACCTCCGGGAGACCTCAGGAATGGCTCGTTTCCTTTAAAGTACGGCTAAGCTACTTCTAAAAAACTTCTGGAAGCATTGACTCCTCAACTTAGCCTCAGTAAAAATGAAAGTATTCCTTATGCAGAGATCATAATATAATACAGATATTCTTTTGACTTTTGATGTGACTAGCCATGATCTAGAAAATTATTCTAGTGATGATTATGACTCAGGAATATTCAGAAAATGTTGTTCTTGTCAGAACTCTGAACCTCCGGGAGACCTCAGGAATGGCTCGTTTCCTTTAAAGTACGGCTAAGCTACTTCGAAAAAACTTCTGGAAGCATTGACTCCTCAACTTAGCCTCAGTAAAAATGAAAGTATTCCTTATGCAGCGATCATAATATAATACAGATATTCTTTTGACTTTTGATGTGACTAGCCATGATCTAGAAAATTATTCTAGTGATGATTATGACTCAGGAATATTCAGAACATGTTGTTCTTGTCAGAACTCTGAACCTCCGGGAGACCTCAGGAATGGCTCGTTTCCTTTAAAGTACGGCTAAGCTACTTCGAAAAAACTTCTGGAAGCATTGACTCCTCAACTTAGCCTCAGTAAAAATGAAAGTATTCCTTATGCAGCGATCATAATATAATACAGATATTCTTTTGACTTTTGATGTGACTAGCCATGATCTAGAAAATTATTCTAGTGATGATTATGACTCAGGAATATTCAGAAAATGTTGTTCTTGTCAGAACTCTGAACCTCCGGGAGACCTCAGGAATGGCTCGTTTCCTTTAAAGTACGGCTAAGCTACTTCGAAAAAACTTCTGGAAGCATTGACTCCTCAACTTAGCCTCAGTAAAAATGAAAGTATTCCTTATGCAGCGATCATAATATAATACAGATATTCTTTTGACTTTTGATGTGACTAGCCATGATCTAGAAAATTATTCTAGTGATGATTGTGACTCAGGAATATTCAGAAAATGTTGTTCTTGTCAGAACTCTGAACCTCCGGGAGACCTCAGGAATGGCTCGTTTCCTTTAAAGTACGGCTAAGCTACTTCGAAAAAACTTCTGGAAGCATTGACTCCTCAACTTAGCCTCAGTAAAAATGAAAGTATTCCTTATGCAGAGATCATAATATAATACAGATATTCTTTTGACTTTTGATGTGACTAGCCATGATCTAGAAAATTATTCTAGTGATGATTATGACTCAGGAATATTCAGAAAATGTTGTTCTTGTCAGAACTCTGAACCTCCGGGAGACCTCAGGAATGGCTCGTTTCCTTTAAAGTACGGCTAAGCTACTTCGAAAAAACTTCTGGAAGCATTGACTCCTCAACTTAGCCTCAGTAAAAATGAAAGTATTCCTTATGCAGCGATCATAATATAATACAGATATTCTTTTGACTTTTGATGTGACTAGCCATGATCTAGAAAATTATTCTAGTGATGATTATGACTCAGGAATATTCAGAAAATGTTGTTCTTGTCAGAACTCTGAACCTCCGGGAGACCTCAGGAATGGCTCGTTTCCTTTAAAGTACGGCTAAGCTACTTCGAAAAAAACTTCTGGAAGCATTGACTCCTCAACTTAGCCTCAGTAAAAATGAAAGTATTCCTTATGCAGCGATCATAATATAATACAGATATTCTTTTGACTTTTGATGTGACTAGCCATGATCTAGAAAATTATTCTAGTGATGATTGTGACTCAGGAATATTCAGAAAATGTTGTTCTAGTCAGAACTCTGAACCTCCGGGAGACCTCAGGAATGGCTCGTTTCCTTTAAAGTACGGCTAAGCTACTTCGAAAAAACTTCTGGAAGCATTGACTCCTCAACTTAGCCTCAGTAAAAATGAAAGTATTCCTTATGCAGAGATCATAATATAATACAGATATTCTTTTGACTTTTGATGTGACTAGCCATGATCTAGAAAATTATTCTAGTGATGATTATGACTCAGGAATATTCAGAAAATGTTGTTCTTGTCAGAACTCTGAACCTCCGGGAGACCTCAGGAATGGCTCGTTTCCTTTAAAGTACGGCTAAGCTACTTCGAAAAAACTTCTGGAAGCATTGACTCCTCAACTTAGCCTCAGTAAAAATGAAAGTATTCCTTATGCAGAGATCATAATATAATACAGATATTCTTTTGACTTTTGATGTGACTAGCCATGATCTAGAAAATTATTCTAGTGATGATTATGACTCAGGAATATTCAGAAAATGTTGTTCATGTGAGAACTCTGAACCTCCGGGAGACCTCAGGAATGGCTCGTTTCCTTTAAAGTACGGCTAAGCTACTTCGAAAAAACTTCTGGAAGCATTGACTCCTCAACTTAGCCTCAGTAAAAATGAAAGTATTCCTCATGCAGAGATCATAATATAATACAGATATTCTTTTGACTTTTGATGTGACTAGCCATGATCTAGAAAATTATTCTAGTGATGATTATGACTCAGGAATATTCAGAAAATGTTGTTCTTGTCAGAACTCTGAACCTCCGGGAGACCTCAGGAATGGCTCGTTTCCTTTAAAGTACGGCTAAGCTACTTCGAAAAAACTTCTGGAAGCATTGACTCCTCAACTTAGCCTCAGTAAAAATGAAAGTATTCCTTATGCAGCGATCATAATATAATACAGATATTCTTTTGACTTTTGATGTGACTAGCCATGATCTAGAAAATTATTCTAGTGATGATTGTGACTCAGGAATATTCAGAAAATGTTGTTCTAGTCAGAACTCTGAACCTCCGGGAGACCTCAGGAATGGCTCGTTTCCTTTAAAGTACGGCTAAGCTACTTCGAAAAAACTTCTGGAAGCATTGACTCCTCAACTTAGCCTCAGTAAAAATGAAAGTATTCCTTATGCAGCGATCATAATATAATACAAATATTCTTTTGACTTTTGATGTGACTAGCCATGATCTAGAAAATTATTCTAGTGATGATTATGACTCAGGAATATTCAGAAAATGTTGTTCTTGTCAGAACTCTGAACCTCCGGGAGACCTCAGGAATGGCTCGTTTCCTTTAAAGTACGGCTAAGCTACTTCGAAAAAACTTCTGGAAGCATTGACTCCTCAACTTAGCCTCAGTAAAAATGAAAGTATTCCTTATGCAGCGATCATAATATAATACAGATATTCTTTTGACTTTTGATGTGACTAGCCATGATCTAGAAAATTATTCTAGTGATGATTGTGACTCAGGAATATTCAGAAAATGTTGTTCTTGTCAGAACTCTGAACCTCCGGGAGACCTCAGGAATGGCTCGTTTCCTTTAAAGTACGGCTAAGCTACTTCGAAAAAACTTCTGGAAGCATTGACTCCTCAACTTAGCCTCAGTAAAAATGAAAGTATTCCTTATGCAGCGATCATAATATAATACAGATATTCTTTTGACTTTTGATGTGACTAGCCATGATCTAGAAAATTATTCTAGTGATGATTGTGACTCAGGAATATTCAGAAAATGTTGTTCTTGTCAGAACTCTGAACCTCCGGGAGACCTCAGGAATGGCTCGTTTCCTTTAAAGTACGGCTAAGCTACTTCGAAAAAACTTCTGGAAGCATTGACTCCTCAACTTAGCCTCAGGAAAATTTTGCAAAACCTTGTAGGAAGTAAAAAATCCTCAGAAAAAACAGCATATCAATTTTTAAAGCGAGTTGAAATAGCAGCTAGGGTATTTGCAAGTCTTACTGGTTGTTAGGGCAGGGCAGATGAAATAATCCTGAAGTCCTACCACTGGCATTGTACACATTTAGAAAGGGGTACAAATTTGATTCTTGTAGAATCAATATATATTTGTTACATTTAATGTATATCTCTTGATTGAAAAGCTGGATTTATGGTTTAGTTGACTGGACATAGTAGTTTTTTTTCACATGGATAGGCAACCTGAATTAGTGACTACCATTGATTTAGCTTTTGCAACATGTTCGATGGATAATAGTTTCAAGGTGGTTATTCCTTTTGTGCTCTGGCTGTAACTAGTAACTAGGTGTAACTAGTTCATCAAATGCCGCTCACAATCTAATGACCATCTGACGAGCCAGAGTACATAAAGGTGGCAATGTAAGAAAAAATAGTTTTATTTGTACTAAGCCAGCAAAGAAAAGAGCAGATTCGCAAACGTCTCTCCATAATCTACATACATACTTAAGACTGACTCACAACAACAGGATAGACCATAAGTATATATAGAAAATCTCTGCGCTCCAGGAACGTAAAGAGTATATTGCATAATATTATTACAGATCCAGGGTCAATTATTTTTTTTAGAGTGAGTATGGGCAAATCTGTCAAGCCATAGGTCACAGTGGCTATTGACTTCAGTTAATGCATTGTGAAATATGTGTCTATTTTGGAATGGAGTTTACAACTAGAAACAATGGAAGGTAACATTCAAATCATGGAAGAAGTTATATTTAGCGTAAAATATTAGTAAGCATGGTTGGAGTCAAGGCCGTTCCCAAATTTTTTTCGGAGGGGGTTTTACCTAAAAAAAATCGGTGAGGGGGGGGGGGTTACACAAAAAGACTCAAAAAACGCATACAAAATTTATTTGTATCCATTTTCGTTACGTTTTTACGAGCCAGACAAACATTTCAGGGGGGGGGGGTCAACCCCCCCCTCTCTGTACGGCCTTGGTTGGAGTTTATAACATCCTAAATTGCTAATGCTCGTTTTATATGGCTTGTTTATACGTTATTGGAGGGGGGCAAGAAAATTGTATTTTTAATGTGAATGTTTTTTTTAAACATTGATTCTAGGTTTTAAAAGATTTAAAAGGATCCTAGACGTGTAATTTGTATCAATTGTTCGTCTTTAGCAAAGGAACTGAAAAAAATAAGACTGCTATGTTGGGTTAAAATAACTGAGTGATTTTTACAGATGCATTTGTTTTTACTCATAGGACATGCTTTAAGGGGTAATTTATTCAATAAATAATCACTTTGACCATCTTTACTTACTTGAAAGAAATTGGAAGATGGCTCTTTTGTGAGATTAACTAAAAAAAACTAGTTTTTTTTTTAACTGAAAGTAAGGAGCGACGTTAAAACAAAATGAATAGAAATTATTCCGTATATGAAAGGAGCTGTCCGCTCCTCAATGCCTCGTTCTTTACGCTAAAGTATTTTATTGTTTAAAAAAATATGGGACAGCCCCTTTCATATACGGAATAATTTCTGTTCGTTTTAAGTTTTAATGTCGCTCCTTACTTTCAGTTAAAAAAAACTTGTTTTTTTAGTTAATTTCTGAAAGTTTTGAATTAATTGAGCTTTGATTTTGGCTCACGGTACATAAATATTTAAAAGAAATTTGCATATTAATTTTACTTTTTTGGCTAAATAGCTTTCTCAAAATTTTGTTCTGACGTAACTTACGAATTAAATTACTTAACGAATTTCTATATTCGTATTTTTTTATTACATATATTAGGTAGTTCGCTCCATAGTCAATACCTCGCTCTTTACGCTAAAGTTTGAATTTTGTTCGAATCACAAACGCCTGAATCACAAAGGGCGGTTAATTAGAATAGATAGCTCTTTTGAAAGTACTAAAAAAAACTTTAGCGTAAAGAGTGAGGTATTGACTAGGCGGCGAATTCTCTCATATACGTAATAATTTCTGTTCGTTTTAAGTTTTAATGTTGCTCCTTACTTTCAGTTGAGAAAAACTTGTTTTTTTATTTAATTTCTTATCTTTTTAAATAATGTTGGGAAATCGGGCGGCTCCTTCATGGAAATGTCCTTTCCCCCAAAGAAACATCCTCCATGGAAAGATCCTCCCCCGTAACTCCTACTCCAAACCCGACCCCCCACTAGAAAAAAATTCCTCCTGAAAACGCCTGTATACTTCTCAATAACCAATACTATATGTAAACAATGGGCAAAGTTTATAACTTGCAGCCCTTCCACCAGGAACTGAGGGGTATTAAGCCATCCTCAAAAACATATTAATTAGGTTTTAGAATATAGTGAACAAAATGGCTATCTCAAAATTTTGATTGGGTGACTTTGGGGAAAAAAATTAGCGTGGGAAGGGGCCGAGTTGCCCTCCAATTTTTTGGTCACTTAAAAAGGGCACTAGAAGTTTTATTTTCTGTTCGAATGAGCCTTCTCACGATATTCTAGGACTACTGGATCGATACGATCACCCATGGGAAAAAAAATAAATAAATAAACACGCATCCGTTATCTTTCTTCTGGAAAAAAATACAAAATCCCACATTTTTGCAGATAGGAGCTTGAAACCCTTATAGTAGGGTTCTCTGATACGCTGAATCTGATAGTGTGATTTTCTTTAAAGTTCTATGACATTTAGGGGTTGTTTCCCCCTTTTTCTCGAAAATAAGGCAAATTTTTTGAGGCACTTGACTTTTGATGGGTAAGACTAAACTTGAAGAAACTTATATATTTAAAATCAGCATAAAAATATAATTCTTCTGATGTATCTTTTGGTATCAAAATTCCGTTTTTTAGAGTTTCGGTTACTATGGAGCCGGGTCGCTCCTTACTTACAGTTCGTTACCACGAACTGTTTGATAGCTGCTTCTATTATTTATTTTTACCAGATGTGGCTTTCATATTTTTTTTTTTTTTAAAAACTTTCTTCTTCTGTTTATAGATAGGTGGAAAACAGGTAATGATAACATTATGTGAGTCATGTGCTAATTTGCATCTAATGTTAATAGACAATACAAGATATTTATTCTTATATTCAAATTTGTCATTGGGTGATGGTGGAAGTGCACCAACTGCGTCAATGTTAAATATTTTAAAGAGATAGATTGGTTTGTCTATTTGTCCTAATGTAGGGTGCATGGCTCTAGTGAGTTTATTTGTTCTTAGGCAAGCATGACGGTTATCACACATTGCCTTCACTCGTTTTCTGATGCATTGATAATTTTTTTTTTTTTTTTTTTTTTTTTTTTTTTTTTTTTTTTGGCAATGTTGGGTCTAAGATCGCCTGGTAGTATTTTGTTTTGCTAATGTAATGCAAACTCTCTTAAATTATTCAATAATCTCTTTTTTCAGACTAAAGCTGCTGAGAATATTACAAAGCGACCAAGTAGGCGATATAGACGCCGACCCAAAAATTTACTCGTAGAATATAACCGAAGACAGAGGCGTCATGCTTGGTTGGAAACACACATTTGGCATGCTAAAAGGTACATTGCCTAGGACCTTTTTAAAGTCTTAATGACCTTGGTTAAACTGTGTAACAAGTACTCAATATATTTCCAATTCCGTAATTCATTTACTAGCAAATTAATGGTTTAGCGATGGGCGCGCTCCTCTCCTCTCCGATGCTGGGACTGCTTTGAAAAAATTTTGCCTTTTAGTTTAATTGGTATCATATTGTTGTGAGTCTTTTTTCTTTTATATGTTTTTGTCTTGCTGAGGACGGTCCTTGTACATAGGGCCGAAATATTCATTCAAATTATCTCCACTGTCTTCCAAAAAGAATTCTTTATTGTTCTTCGTTTTTTTGTTGTTTGTAATGGAAAGGTAGTATAGTCTTCTTCGCTGTTTTCGTCTCACCACATACTTTTTAAAGAGATCTTTTCATGCTATGATTCATTTTAAATGGAATCATTCAAAGGCTTCTAGCTGGAATAATTGATCGCTCCCACTTTACGCCCAATCTTTTTTTGGTTATAATGCTATTAGAAAGTTAGGAAACAAAACAAGCCTAATTGAAAATTTTGACTGAATATTGCGACTGTACCAAAAAGCTTAGAAATTTTTTTATACATATAGCCTTAAGACTAATCACAAAACTTTATCATTTGAATACCATTACTATTAAACTTTTTAACTGGGAAACTACTTAAACTAATATTAAATAACAACAAAATTCAGGACTAAGTCGTAAGTTTTATCGCTTTTTGTTTTTATGTGAAAAAAAACTTTTTCAGATTGATTTTTGGAATGAGTGAGGATATGTTTATCCGATATTCATGCTAGGAATAATAACTGGCACACTCTTGAATTATCAAACCCCCTTAGCACCGAGTTCCTTTGATTATTCACAGGCAACTGGTTTGGAATAGGCCTATAGTGAAACTTCATTAAGGGTCCTATCCTTAAATGGTATGCCAAATGACTACGATAATGTAATTTTTAGGTCATACAAATTATCTGTTTTTTTTTATTGGCAGGAGAATTAACCTTTTTTTGATTGTTGTAAAAGGTATCTATAAGACTAGCCCTAACTTCGTCTGGGTTGGAAATAGATGTATAATATTTGTGCACAGAGGACTCTAGAAATTAGGTCTTTAAGGATGACAATCCCTCCCCCCGCCCCCACAGCCCTCAAGGTAAGGATTGTAAATTATGCCCTGGGGTATATAAAGTTTTTATAGAAAGCCTTGTTATAGAAACTTCAAAAATGGCTGATTTGATTGGTAATTGGAAGGGCTAGTGTCCTTTTTAATAGTCGAAAGCGATTGAAGGAAACTAAACCCCTCTCACCCCCACCATTTCCCCAAACACATCCAATCAAAATTTTGAGATATCCGTTTTGTTCAACGTGTTTGAAAGTTCTTGACATTAGGTCTTTTAGGATGAAAACCCCCTAAGAGCCCTTAGTTCAAGGGTTGTAAGTCATACCCTGGGGGCATATAAGGTTTATATAGAAAGTCATTGTAGAAATTTGAAAAAGGGCTCATTTGATTGTAAATTAAAAGGGTTAGTGCCCTTTTTAATAGTCGAAAGCGAGTGGAGAGTAATTAACCCCCTCTGACGCCCACCATTTCCCCAAAAATATTCAGTCAAAGTTTAGAGATAACCATTTTGTTCAACGTAGTTGAAAGATCTGGACATTATGTATTTGAGGATGACAGAGCCCCCAGGGCGAAGGTTTTAAGTTATGTCCTGGGGGCATATAAGGTTTTCATAGATAGTGTTGTCGTAAAAACTTCAAAAGGAGCTCATTCAATTGGAAATTGAGAGTGCTAGTGCCCTTTTTAATTGTCGAAAGTGATTGGAGGGTAATTAACCCCCTTCTCACGCCCACCATTCCCCAAAACACATCCATTGATAATTTTCACATAGCCGTTTTGTTCAACATAGTAGAAAGTTTTGGAAATTAGGTCTTTGAGGATGACAACCCCCCTCCCAGCCTTTATGGCAAGGGTTGTAAGTTATGTCCTGGGGGCATATAAGGTTTGTAATTCAAGTTTAATATGGGTTTTAGTTTTTTTTTTTTTTTTTTTTTTTTTTTAATTAAAAATACACTTAACTCAATTCCTTGTGCATTGATGCACATTTGGGCCCGTAATAATTGCACAATCTAAATACAGCGTGGCCTCCTGTCCTCTCCAATTTCCACCCCGAACTGCCATCAAATAACAATAAAGTTAACACAACTTCTCCTCGGCTCACACCCCTTGAAATATCAAACTGAAAAATAATAAATAATAATAATATAAAAATTCTAAACATAATAATAATAAAATTAATCTAGTCAATAAATTTTTAATCTTTTAGATATTTTTTACATTCTTTTTTAAGTAGCCGAGAGACCTGTATGATTTCAGCTCTTGCGGAAGTGCATTCCACTCCCTAGCACACGCAATTCTAGGAGAAAGTTCCGACCTAGCTGTCGGTGTGGGGGATATGTAAATATCTGATGAAGATCGAGTATTTAAACTAAGGATTTGTGATGCTAGTGTGAATAAGCCTTTAAATGGTGATGGGAGTGTTCCTTAAGAATATTTAAAACAAAAACGGTGCAAGATAGTCTGTAAAGTGATGCCATTGATAGTTTGTTTGGTGCTGTGCCTAAAATTTGAAGTGCTTTATTGTGAAGTGAGTTTATTCTCTGTAAATGTGTCTTGAAATTAGATTGCCAAACTGTAGAAAAATATTGAATGTGAGGCTTGATAACTGCATTGTAAATCAGGATGAGTATTTTTTTAGGGAATTGGTGACTGAGTTTTCTCAAGATTCCAAGGTTCCTTGAAAGCTTCGTCTCGACACTTGCTATGTGGTGTCTGAACGAGAGGTTTTCGTCGATTAAAACCCGAACGTGTTCTTTTTCTGGTCTCTTGATAAGTCCTCGAGAGGTTTCAATGCCAATCAAATCAGGAGCCACCGAATCTATACGTGAAAAAATAAAACACTCGATTTGTCAATGTTGATGACTAGACGAATTGCGTCCATCCACAGGTACGTCTCTTCAAGAATGTCTTGTAGCTTCGTTTTGAGAGACTTGATGTTCCATTCTGAGCTTGCCAAAAGTGGATCATCCGCAAATGCAGTTAGTTCGTCCTTGGCTTTTAATATAGACCCTGGCGTCGTTTGTGGGTGACATATTTTGCAGCAATAAGGGCTACGACTTGCAGGAGTCAGTACTTGCTGAAGATCATTTACGTAAACAAGAAACAATACCGGTCCTAACTTAGAGCCCTGTGGCACCCCGCAGTAAACTACGACATCACTTGTATGGTTATTTCATGGGTAAATTCGACGATTTTCCAGGTAAGACTTAAACCAATCTAGGACTTGGCCACAAACTCCAATATGATCCAGCTTTCCTAGTTGTATTTCGTGGTGCATGCTACCAAACGCTTTATTAATATCTAGAAGCACAGCTGCAGGTAAAGCACCCGAATCTAGGATTCTTTTTACGAATAAGCTTAGTGAATTAAGGGCGTCTTCGGTTGAATGGCCAGCCCAAAACCCGAATTGGCGGCTGTTAAAAAAGCCTTTGGCCTCTAAATATTGGTAAAGCTGGTTTTAACATTTCAGGAAAGACCCCTTTATCTAATGAAAGATTTACAAGGTAAGTTAGAGGCTCGGTAATGGTCGTCACTACTGCTTTCAGTGCCTTTGTGTGGACCAGGTTGAAACCTGAAGCAGAAGAGCCCTTCAAATTTTTTACGAGTAATTCTAGCTCACCTGGCGTTACATGACTCACTGCCATCGATTTCATGCACTTCGGGCCAAGGTATTCCTTGTATTATTTACATGGTGTCCCGACGGAATTCGCTGTGGTCTGGCCGATATTTGCGAAAAATGTACTCAGCGATGCGGCAACCTCTGTAGGTTCGGTAATTTCTTCATCATTCACGACCAATTTCGCCTGTTATATTTAAGACTTAGTGGTTGGCCGTAGTACCGAGTTGATAATTTGCCAGACTTTTCGACCATCCTTCCCGCTTTCCGTCAGCCTTTGGTACAGATAGCCATGCTTTGCTCTTCGTAACACAGTCCGAAGGACTTTCGTGTATTGCTCATACTCCTCCTGCCGCGCTAAGCTCGGAAAGCGTCTATACTCTCCCTAAAGGTGGTTTTTATTATTTACACAGGTCAGAAGACCATCCGTCATTCAGGGGCTAATTGGCTGGTCTTTTTGTCGTTTATTAGTCCTCGGGTTTCTCACGCAACATTTACTGTATATATCCGAGAACATCGAGTGAAATGACTCAAATGCTTTGTTTACATCTTGAATCTCCATTACGTTATCCCAGTTTAATTGTTCTAGTTCCTGTTTTTAATTCTTCAAGTTTTCCTCTGTTAAACATATAATCGGTAACATGGGGTTTGATCGTGACTTTATCTTAGCTGGTACTGAAAGGGCGAGAGTTGCATGAATGGGAAAGTGGTCTGATGTGTCGTTGACGAGGACCGCCGCCGACTCTGGGAGTAGGGAGCTGAACATGTTGTCGATAAGTGAATGCGTACTCTCAGTAAGCCGTGTCGGAATCGTAACAGCAGGGTATAGGCCTGAACCTGCCATATTATTTAGCAAATCTGCTGCTTCGGCCGTTAGTGGAACACTGAGGTTAAAATTAAAATCTCCCATGAGAATAAGCTCATTTTTTTGACACTGCTAGCTCCAGAACTTGAGCCATATGTTCCATAAACTGAGACGTTGACCGTGATGGAGAACGATAAATTTCACCCACAATAACTTTTTTATTTGGGGACAGCCATACTTCTAGGAACAACGACTCGAAAATTCCTTCAATATTTCGTGTAAGGTCATGCCTAGTTTGAACCGTATGTGTGTCGCGGATATATATTGCTATACCACCCTTTCATCTGTTTTCTGTGAAGAAAATGGCTAGTGTAACCTGGAATATCCAAAAGGCTTTCTGTTTGTTGTGTAATAAATGTTTCACATAGGCCTATACAATCTGGTCTAAGCTCCCGACTTGTCGACTCTAGGTCAGAAAATGAGCAATACAGTCCTTGGCAATTCAAATGAATTACCGAAAGCCGAGAATCAGAAGACCTCCCAGTAACTACATTAGAAATTATGTATTTACTTCTAGGAAAATTTTTATCATCAAAGAAATGGAAATCATTTTCTTGACCAATTTCTTGATCAAAAATAAGCTTGAGATTTAAATAAGTCTCTTCTAAATTCTTTAACCTATCGAAATATCAAAATCTCTGATACCTCTCGGGGATGAAGCTGAAGAAAGAGTCATCACTTACCAACTACAATCGGCGGTCCGTCGTAAAAATTCCAGAAAAGCGAGGAACCAAAAACAATTAACATACCCGATTGAACTTCTTTATGGAACACTGAAAGGAAACAAAAACAAACTAGATACCTTGAATTTTGGGAGCATAAAAAAAGAGAAAAGAAAATTGAACAAAGATGAAACAAAAAAAAGAAGAAAACAAAATTTTCGTTTTACATCCTTCTCTGCCATACAGCTTAAAACAGAATTAATGTGCGGCTTTAACAATAATTAAATAAAAAAAACAAGTTTTTTAAACTGAAAGTAAGGAGCGACATTAAAACTTAAAACGAACAGAAATTATTCCGTATATGAAAGGGGCTGTCCCCTCCTCAACGCCTCGCTCTTTACGCTAAAGTTTGACTCTGTCTCACAACTTTATTTTTTAAAACAATAAAAAGTTTGACTTTCTCACAACTCTATTTTTTAAAACAATAAAAAACTTTAGCGTAAAGAGCGAGGCGTTGAGGAGGGACAGCCCCTTTCATGTACGGAATAATTTCTGTTCGTTTTAAGTTTTAATGTCGCTCCTTACTTTCAGTTTAAAAAACTTGTTTTTTTTATTTAATTTCTGATCGTTTTTTAGTTAATGCAGCTTTTATTTGCATAAAAATTTTACTTTTCTTTTGCTAAATGGATGTCTTTACAAATTAACTTACGTAACTAACTTCTATATTCGTATATTTTTCTTCGGGCAAAAAATACAAAGTTGTAGATTTTTGCAGATATGAGCTTGAAACCTATGTAATAGGGTTTTCTGATACGCTGAATTCTGACGATGTGATTTTCATTAAAATTCTTTCACTTGTAGGGGATGTTTCCCCCCTCTTTAAAAAATCGAGTAGATTTTCTCAGGCCTTCGTAGCCTTTGATGAGTAATACTAAACTTAATAAAATTTATATATTTAGGATCAGCATTATAAACACATTCTTTTGATACATTTACTGACATCAAAATTTCGTTTTTAAAAGTTTCGATTACTATTGAGCCGCATCGCTTGTTTTTTTATTGTTTTTTTTTATTACGTATATGTTATTACGTATATGAAGGGGTTCTCCCCTTAGTCAATACCACGCTCTTTAAGTTAAAAGTTAAAAAAAATTTTGATTCAAAAAAACCAGAATAACAAAGGCCGGTTAATTATAATAGATAGCTCTTTTGAAAGCACTAAAAAAAAATCTAGCGTTAAGAGCGAGGTATTGACTTGGGGGAGAACCCCCTAACATACGTTATAATTTCTGTTCGTTTTAAATTATAATATTCCTTCTTACATTTCAGTTGAAAAAACTTGTTTTTTTTTGATTCAACTTCTGATCGTTTCTTAAATAATGCTTGGAAATCCGGCGCCCCCTTCATAGAAATTTCCCTTCCCCCAAAGAAACATCCTCCACGAAACTATTCTCCCGAGTAATCCCCTCCTCTAGCCCCCCCCTCCAGAAAAAATCCTTCCTGAAAATGGTTGAATACGTCCCAATAACCAATAAAGACTGCTGGTAAGTCCGGCGCCCCCGTCCTGGCCCTGTCCCGGCCCCCCGGAACACGGGCTGTCGGGACAGAGCGGGCCCGCGAGGGGGCGACCCGCTCCGGCCCCCCCCGCCCCGACCAAATCGCCTCGGAAAAAGTCTGTATACTTCCCAATGACCAATACTATATGTTAACATTGAGTAAAGTTCATGACTTTCAGCCCTCCCCCTGGGGACTTTGGGGGATCAAGTCATCCTAAAAGATATTTTTATTATATTTTCGACCATGCCGAACCAACTGGCTCTCTCACAAGTTTGATCGGGTGACTGTGGGAAAAAAATGAGCGTGGGAGGGGGCCTAGTTGCACTCCATTTTTTTTGTCAATTAAAAAGGGCAATAGAACTTTTAATTTCCGTTCGATTGAGCCCTCCCACGATTTTCTAGGACCACTGGGTCGATACGATCACCCCTGGGGAAAAAACAAACAAAAAAAAAAAAAAAAAAAAAAATAAAAACATCCGGGATCTTTCTTTTGGCAAAAAATGGAAAATTCCATATTTTTGTAGATAGGAGCTTGAAAACCCTACAGTAGGATTCTATTATATGCTGACTATGATGGTGTGATTTTCATCAAGGTTATATAACTTTTAGGGGATCTTTCCCCCTTTTTTCGAAAGTCAACCAAATTTTCTCAGGCGCGTCAATTTTTCTGGGTAGCACTAAACTTGATGAAAATTATATATTTGAAATCAGCATTGAAATCTGATTCTTTTGATGTATCCATTGGTATCAAAAACCCGTTTTCTAGAGTTTCGGTTACGATTGAGCCGGGTCGCTCCTTACTTACAGTTCGTTACCACGAACTGTTTGATTCAAAAAACTTCTCACGATATCACATGCATAAAAATTAAATATCGGTAAAAAAAGACAAAACTACTGGTCGGAAATGACTTCCTTTGGGTCTTTTTTGGCCAACAATTTTAGCGGATCGGAACAGTCATCATCGTTTTTAACCCACTGCTGTGAGCCTTTTGACTTTTTTGTCTCCAGCCAGAGTTTCACGTTACGCTGGACCACACGAGTCTCACTGACCTTCTCTGCTCCCTTTGCATTTTTTAGCTTGTAATCGAGAGCCAATAATTCCTTTCTTCGCTTTCCCAATTCATCAGGTAAGTCAGTTGACACGCTGTAGCCCATTTTCTTTAGTTTACCACATTCTTTAAGAATCAATGAGCGATCATAATTGTTGAGCTGCATGAAAATAGGCTCAACTGTTTTTTACTACCGCTCTGCAGACTAGGACCAACACCATCATCAGATGTGGTGAATTTTTTGATCCTATACACGACACTGATACCTATTTGATCAGGATCCGCAATCCCGAGTTTTATTCCGAAGATTTTTTTTTTTACTGTATCACGAAGATTTTCAGGTCCATTTGGCGTATTGATCCCGTGAAGCAGAATATTGTTTCTCCGTGTATGTAAATCTACTCGAAGTGCAGACGATTTCACCTTAATCAATTCCGATTTTAACAGCTTATTTTCTGTCTTCAACGCCTTATTTTCTTGTTGTAGCATCGAAATCGTAGCAGTTAATTCATCTATTCGCCGGTCAAAGTGCCCTTTTGTTAGTGATGTAGCCATCTCTTATTTTTTCAACAATAATGCCGCACAATTTCGAAAATTCTTAAAAAGTCATGAAAGGAGACTTACTTGCAAGGGCCCGTAATTCGTAATATCCAGATATTACTTAGGGCCCACTTTCAGCAATCACCATCAGTCAAAACTTATTATCCAAATTGTTTAGCCAAGCAGCGTCCTTTGGGCAAGTGACGTAGCTAATCCAAATTCATTCCACACCCGGAGCATTCAGTCTCTGAATACTAACAGGTAACTGTTATATAATATTGAAAGCGTCGTAGAAACTTCAAATGGGCTCATTTGATTGGGAATTGAAAGGGCTAGTGCCTTTTTTCATAGTTGAAAGTGATTGGAGAGCAACTTTCATAATTGGAAGTGATTGGAGAGCAACTAACACCCCTCTCACGCCCACCATTTCCCCAAACACGTCCAATCAAAATTTTGAGATAGCCATTTTGTTTAACTTAGTTGAAAGTTCTAGAAATTAGGTCTTTGAGGATGACAACCCCTCTCACAGACGCTAGGGTAAGGGTTGTAGTTTATGCCCTGGGAGCATATAAGGTGTTTATAGAAAGTGTTGTCGTAAAAACTCAAAAGGGCTCATTCAATTGGAAATCGAAAGGCCCAGTGCCCTTTTTAATAGTCGAAAGTGATTGGAAGACTTGTCATTTTTATAGTAAAGATCAATATGGGTACAGTGTTTTTTTTTTTTTTTTTTTTTTTTTTTCTTTTTTTTTTTTTAGACCAGGGCACTTCGTATCGAAGGGGTTGTCGTAGGAACTTCGGAAAGGGCTCATTCGATTGAAAATAGAAAGGGCTGATGCCCTTTTTAATAGTCGAAAGGGATTGCAGGGCAACTAATCCCCCGTCCACCCCCACCCTCCCCATTGCCCATTATGTTCAAAAACTAAATGTTGTCTTAAAATTAAATCAAAACGCACTGTGTTAATGCTAATTCCCAATAAGGCATCTCAGCAGTATCCCAAGAACGACTGAGGGTATTATGTTCAAACTTTCGGGGCTACTTCTGCTCTTAACATTTAACCAAATCAAAATAGCTTAAGTGTATCCAAGCTTTCAAAGAAATTCAACAGATTTTTTTTGCGAATTGTATCAAGTTTTCCATTTCAGGTCAACTAGAGGAGTTATGAAACTAAATTAAACACTACTATTTGTGTTCAGATTTTTACAAGGGTGTGTGCTGTTAAAAATTGCTGCAAATTTTTCTCCGGCATACAAATAGCAGGCCAAACTATGAAGTCTTAAAAAAACGAAAAGATTTAAAGTAGTATTTTCTTTTTTCCTGAAAAGACTATGTCAATATAAAACGAACAGAAATTAATGAAAATAAAATTTTTCCACAGAATAAGTTTTTCAAAGAAAAATAAGGAACTCTATTAAACAAAAAATTAGCAAAAATAATCAAATAATCTACCAAGCGTGAAACTACCATAAATCAGCATCAATAAATAAATGAAACCCAAAATGGATAGAAATTACAATAAATAAACGAGCCATACTCAAAACGAGCAGAAATTAACATGAGTTGGGCTCAAAACCCCTAAGGCTTCCCAATGCCAGTACATAATTTGCACTTTACTGAAAAAAAAGCAAATTAATGTGCATTGTCAGTTTAATATACATATACCGATATTTAGTAATCAAAATGTTAATATTATTTGATTTATTAAAATTATAAAATTAAAAACATTTATATTTTTTGTGTAAAGTGCAAAATGTGTTCTTTTGTTGGGAAGGCTTGGGGGTTTTGAGCCCAGCACATGATAAATTCCACTCGTTTTGAGTTTGACTCAGTTATTTATTGTAATTTCTGTTCGTTTTGGGTTTCATTTATTTATCGATACTGATTTATGGTAATTTCACGCTTGTTAGATTATTTGATTTTATTTTTGCTCATTTTTCGTTTAATGGATCCTTTACTTTTCTTTGAAAAACTTATTTTGTTGAAAATTTGTTTAAATTAATTTTCTAGAAGAAAAGGATTAAAACACACCTCAAAGGACTATTTTTTTTTATAAAAGCTGAAGCATCAAATTTGTCAGCCCCCCACCCTCCTCCCTCAAATAAAATATTTATGTCTTCCTGTCATACATGTGATGCATTATAAGCTAGGTGGAGATGTACGTATGATTGGGTTTCGACTCTATATTATTCTCTCTGGCTGTGAGGGGTATAGTCGCCATACTTCTTGTTTGGTAAATGGGCTGTCTACCATCCGGGCTGTCTTTTCCTGTTTCATTGATGCAATAGAAAAACAGTAATTTGTCATTCCTTAGTCCCTTATGGTACTGTGAGTGCAGTAGGTTGCAGCTATTTCTGTAACGTTGCAGTAACCAGCCTGTGTGAAGAAATAAAAGATATTAAGCTTTGTTCGTTCAAAATAACAATGATAATTTTTCCTTAAAAAGCCTATATATATTTCAGGTTTCAAATGGTTGAAAAATGGGGATATAGACTACCAGAGAAACCACAAGAAAAAAGCTTCAGGGCCTGTTATCGTTCCTCTAGAAGGCAATGCTTAATGCAGGATATTTCCTTTCTACAATGTATCCAGATTCAAGGACCTGAAGAATTTATTATTGAGCGTTTGAATCGACTAACTCATCCGTCTACAGGTGAGAATCCCTATTTTAACTTAAAAGTTTGTGATTATTTTTGCGGACTGTTGAACTGTATACCTGAATGTATAGGAGTTCCAGATGTTCCATCGACTTTTGACGTTCAACTTCCACTGTATAATGGAGCGGTTTAGCTTTAAATTCAGAAGAATCATGTATATTTTCAAGAAAGCATGAAAGTTGGTGGACATAAACTTTCGACTGCGCTGAGCAATCCTGGAACTGTAGGCAAAAACTTCGGTCACTAGAACGTCGCCGAGCGTCGTATAACGGCATGAATTGTCAAATAAAGTATAATAGCCCAAGAAAGTCTTGAAATGGGTAAAAAATGCTGCTGAACCCACTGATCATCTCACTTTTATCCTTAGGTCATAAGAACGTCGTCTAAGCGTCAAAAAACGTCACGAAAATTCAAATGAGGTTTTAGTAGTGCAAGAAAGGATTGAAATGAGTAAAAAATGATGCTGAACCCACTGGTCCACTTTTATCCTCAGATCATTATAACGTCGTCTAAGCCTCTCGCGAAAATTTAATTGAGTTTCAATAACCCAAGCAAGTCTTGAAATGGGTAACAAATGCTCCTGAGCCCACTGGTCGTCTCCCTTTTATCCGTCGTCTAAACATCACGAAACATGGCGTTTTTTTCAAATAATGATTTGCTCATGTATAAGAGTCATTAAATTAAAGCCGTGGATGAGGCCTCAACTATGCAAAGCTAGGCAAAATATTTGGTCACTAAAATGTCGTACAATGATAGTGCTGGTCGTCTCACTTTTATCCTGAAACATTTAAAACGTCGTACAAACGTCACAGCCACTTCAAGCAGGGACGATCCACCATTTAGAAAACGGACAGACGCTTCTCTAGCATACCGATTGACCAGGCACGCGAGTAACGGAATAAAATACTTAAAGATGCTGGCGGTGTAGTTAGTTTAACCTCTGACGAGCAGGGTCTCAGGCGAGTTTTAGTTGCTAGACCACGAATTGCGATTTGATTGAAGAGTTTGAGCTCCAGACTATGCATCACGACGAAAATGAAAATACGCAGAAGCAGTTTTTGGTTGATGTGAAGAAGCTTGCTGATTTCATCAAAAAATATGGAAATCCATTCGAAGACGAGTCTAACGAATTGCTTGTGTTAGATAGCTCACGAATTGTTCAGGTAAAAGGACTTGTTTCATCCTTATATAAAAAAAAGAGAACAGCATTACAATTAATTCGTGATAAACCGCTTTGTCTTGAGGCAATAACTTCTGTCAGACCCAATCCCTCGAAATAGTGTCAAAATATTTCAGAAAAACCGTGGACGTGCTGGAAATACACCGATAAAGAGCTAGCTAGATGCCTCGAGGACGAACACAGACCTGTTTTCTAGTCTATATTGCTAGCCAATTCACATCTATTGACGTGAGAAACTTCTTCTCCCGTGAAAATCAGATGTTTCCTCCCGCACTTTCAAGCGAAGGTGAACTCTGAAGCAGCCCAAAATCTCATGTCATTCCACTGCCGCTTGAAGATATAGAAACAGTTTCAGAATTGCCAATAACTATTTTAGCTCTGTTTAGTTCGCAGGGGATTTTGGACGGCGCAGTCATCGTACATGTGTTGACCCCCGGTGAAGCCAAAACTTTTTGTTATTGCGCAGTCGACATATTCATTCCGTATATTTGATCTCAGCTCATGCGATGCAAAAGACTTGATGTCATCTGATACGTGTACATGGAAGATAGCCTAAAATCTGGAACAAAACAAAGCGCTGAACAGGGATCAAAAATCGGGTTTCGTTCTCAATAAGGATACCCCAGAAGTCGAAATGGAAAGACTTCGCTTAGACGTCATTCACTTGAACATGATCCTTCAGAATGGGGATGGAAACGAGACAAAGGCGGAAAATGGTTTCCATAGTGGAGTGATTTACCAGAGGCGTGTTCTGCCTACAAGGAGCTGACCAAGTGCAATTGTGAAAAAGGTTGTGTTCAATAGTGTAAATGTTCAATAGCAAATCTGTCATGCACCGCCAGATGTAACTGTAGCGAAAAATGTGCTCGTGCTTTAAAAAAGTTATTAATTTGTTGATTTATTTATTCAAAAGTTATTATTTCCTGCCAAATTTCAACCGAAATGATGCTTTATTTTCAAGTGATTTGATCTACCTCTTTTTGCTAATTACGATGAATCTCACAAGCACCTATGATATCTTTTTGTAATATCCCCGTTTATACATGAAAAGTCAACTTGAAACATGAAAACAAGAAAATCAGTTGGATTGCAATAAAAATAGTGATTCCTTCACCCAATTGCTTTCTTATACAGTATGAAAAGTATTCCTTACTTTACATTTTCAGCACATCCACTACGTTCTAAAATGAAATTGTAATTCTTTGAATCAGTTTGTACACTTGATGTTCAGTTTCTTATTTTCAAAAAACTAAACTTTTACTCGGGATCTCCACAACGTTCTGAAATATAATTTCAATTTTGGAATCAGTTTGTATAGTCGATTTCCGACTTTTTTATTTGTATTTTTTTATACGCATATTACATCGTCAGAACGTCACACAGCCTAATGTGACCTTCTGATAACGTTGCAATTTTTAAGAAAACTGAGGTCCGCAATGCTGATTTATGGCCTCTAGTACGATCCTAAAATGGCCAATGCAATCTGAACCTCATTTTTCGCCAGTGCGATCAGAATCTTATTTTTACCCATTCAAGACTTGCGTGTGCTATCATTTTTTTCCTTTTTTTATTATTAAATTTGAAAACCCACCTCCTCTCCTCTCAGTGGCGCCATCTATTTTGTAATTTGGAGTTTAATTGGAGATGGCGTTCCAGAGCGCTCAAATAGCAGCCTGAGCGTCGTACAAGTATAGCTTTATTTGTGAATTTTCTCATGGTTTCTTTTCTGCTGTGGTGGTATGAATAATCGAAAATTTGACTGTCATAGTTTCCATTAGTGCAATAACGATGGCATTAAAGTACCGAAAAGCTGATTTATACGAACTGAATTCATCTCGTCTGACAGTGGCGCCATTTATTTTCATTAACTTAAGGCTCTTTCGACTGTTGAGAAAGCCGCCAGATGTCAATCCAAGTCAACAGCGATCCAAGCGTAGCCACAGAGGGAAAAGAGGAGGCCAAAGAAATAAAAATTGTGCTATCCCTGTTCTCGTTTCTAACAACAGAGCGAGGTCTCTCAGTACAGCAAGGGAACGTATTCTGACAGTAGTTAACTGCATCCCTCCTAGTGAAATCCCTCCTTCGCTTCGTCCGTGGTACGCTGACCCAGTTTCGTCACTGTCAAGTACCCCACCTCCCCTAACACCTGAGTATTTCTTGTCGAAGTGCAGACTTCCCAATATCCTAGTATGTAATGCCCGATCACTAAACAATAAAACCGACGAACTTGAAGTAGTTCTCAAACAGACGAGTTCCCCCATTGCTGTTATCACGGAATGTTGGGATATTAATGATGAAACCGGGCATATCAAGGGGTACAAGTGTTTTTTTAATACGAGACGCGACCGAGGGATTAACCGACGAGGCGGTGGGGTCGGACTGTACTTTCGGGAAGACTTACCTTGTAAATTACTAAGTCAGCCCAGTGAATCATGCCATGAAGTAATTTGGGTCGAATGCAAACCAAAGCGCCTATCAAAGCGATATTCGTGCTTGGTTGTAGCTGCAGTTTACTACCCCGAAAGTGCAAAGAACAGAAAAGAACTGATCCAGTATATCCAAAACTGCACTGATGACCTACGCCGCAAACACGCAGCGCCTGCTTTTGTAATCGCTGGTGATTTCAATCAGACTAATAAGGCATGGGTCTCCAGCATGCTTGACCTCAAGCAAGTTGTCTCAATCCCTACTCACGTCAGTGGTAGTATATTAGATCTTATTTTCACGAACATTCCCGATTATTACGAAGTACCCTTCTCTCTCGGTCCGTTGCATAACTCTGACCATAACACACTTCTTTGGAAGGCCAAAGTTGGCCTTCCAGCACCACGTAAAGTAAAAATTACCACTCGACCTATGACTAAAGAGGCAATTCGTTCCTTTGGACAGTGGATTGGGACGTTTGACTTTGATGAGATTTGCTCTATGACAGATATCGACCAGAAAGTTGATACTTTCAACTCTTTGCTGTCATGTAAATATCACGAACATTTCCCTGAGAAAAAAATAACTGTTAGTGATACTGACAAACCTTGGGTAACACCCGATCTAAAGAAGCTTATCTTAACTCGCTGCCAGTTACATCGCAGTGGGGATATTGTTCAAGCAAACAAACTTCGTAACCGCATTGTTAAACTGTTACGAGCAGCGCAGAAAAGGTACGTTCATGACAAAGTCTCGCCTCTCCTTCAAGGTGAGCCCCGTAGGTGGCACTCTGAAGTCAAGCGTCTTACCGGTAAACGTACCACCAGTGAAATTAAGATACAGAAAGACGACAAAACGCTGATAAAATCAGCCGAAGTGAACGCCTTTTTCACTTCAATCTGTACTACTCACCCGTCCTTCACCGAAGCCGAAATCGAAGCCCTCATTGCTGACGTCTCTGAAGATACAATCGTTGAAGTATCCGAGTTCGCGGTGTATAAAGAACTTCAAAAGTTAAAAAGCAACTGTGCTTCTTACCCAGGAGAATTGCAAGTTAAACTTTTAAGAGAATATTCTATGTTTTTAGCAAAACCACTCTCATCAGTGATCAATCAGTCGTTCAAGGAGCACAAATTCCCGAGTGCTTGGAAAAAGCCTACGTCCGCGTCTTACCTAAAGTCAAAGACCCGAAGTCCTGCAATCAGCTTCGTCCGATTTCTATTACGCCTAATATGGCTAAAGTGACTGAATCTTTTATTTATAGAGAGCTCCTAGCCCAAGTTCAGCCAGCCCTAGATCCGTTTCAGTACGGCTGCTTGAAAGGGAGTAGTACGACGCATTATCTAGTACGTCTCTACCACCTGATTACCGAGTGGTTGGACAAAGGCAGTAGCCTCGTTGACCTGCTTTTAGTCGACTATCGTAAGGCTTTTGACTTGATCCGCCACTATACAGCAGCAAATAACCTCAAAAAGATGGGCGCTAGGAAGCATATTTTGCTCTTAGTTGTTGACTTCCTGCGTAACCGCTGTCAGTGTGTCTATGCTCTCTTCCCTAGTGACTTAAACTCTGAGTGGGCTGAACTAACGTGTGGCGCACCACAAGGCACTAAGCTGGCAGCTCTTTTGTTTTTAGCGGTAATTAACTACATTATCCTCGAGTTTGAAGACAGATTCAAATACGTGGACGATCTCTCCCTACTTCTGAAATATCTTGCTGAAAAGTCAGACGTGTATCCCCAGTTCAGCAGTGAGATCAGGAACTCCTTTCTCGAGGCGTGTAGCATTAATGACCTCCAGCTTAATATGAATAAAACAAAAGTCATGAGGTTTAATCCGCTTAAGCGTGACCTCTCATGCCCGGGTCCTTGGTACCCTACTACCTCAACCTCAGTGATTCTCGGGGTTACTTTCAGTGACGACTGTTCATTTAGCGCGCACATCGCCGGTCTGGTGAAAAAAGGTAGTTACGCATTACAGTCGCTAATTACCTTGCGCCGACTGGGTTTCTCACAAAGTCAGCTGAAGACGGTTTACGTCACGTATGTGCGCCCAATCCTTGAATATGCGTGTCCTGTGTGGGGCCCTCAGGCTCATAATATTGAATACCTAAGTGAAGATCTGGAAGCCATTCAAAAACGGGCAGTGAAAGTGATACTAGGCCCGAAATACAACTCTTATGAGGCTGCCCTTAGTACCTTACGACTGCCAACGTTGCGTGATAGGCGCTTACAGTTAATGTGTAATTTTGGGCAGTCCCTTCTTTCGTCCCAGAAACACCGTTCGTTGCTTCCCCCACCTGCACCTATCACCGCCAACACCCGCCATAAAAATCAACTAGTGCCGCCAAAGTGTCGAACAACCCGTCACAGCAATTCTTTCGTGCCTTTTTTTGTTAGTTATTTAAACCGCCAGTGACCAGTTTTATGAAATGTACTAAACAGCGCCATTTAGTCGGGGCTTCGGCCACGGCTACGATAGTTGTTTATAAATAAATGAGTCTATGAGTCTATGAGTCTATGAGATTTTAAATTTCAATATACATCTATATACATTAATGCATCTAAACGTCACCTACTCTTTTTTTTATTAAATAGCAGCCGAACTGGACACACTTCAAGTCACCATATACTACCAAAAACTTTCCAATACAAGAAAAAATAATTTGCCATTCCCGTGGAAAAGGTCGTCTTCCCCCAACAGGAAGCACATCATACGGTGGCTATTTCTTACCATACCTCTAAACTCTTCCGGATGGTGACCCTACGTGTCTTCTATAGAAACAAATAATAATAATAATAAATCAAAATAAATTAATTAAATTAATAATAATAAAACAAAGAAAGTTATAATGATACCACTTTTCAACTTTATCTTTTCATTTTTCCCTTGTAACTATACTTCGGCTACTATACTTTATCTCCAAAAACAAAACAAAAAACAAAATTAAAAAGCTGGCAACGCTGCATTACCCATTTCTACTCACACACAAACACTCACAACATATCTCCTCAAACCTAACCTACCTCTTTCCAATAAACGCGCGATCATTCTCCCACAATCATAACCTTCTTGACTCAATCCCTTTTCTCTTCTTCTTTCTTTTCCATACATATTCACATATTTCATCACAATCAACACCACAGATCGCTCTCTCCTCTCATTTCCAGGAATTTCTACATTCAGTTTAATCAACCTTATCTTATCTTCCTCAGTGCTCCAAATTATTCCACGATCTCTTAAGGCACTAAAAAACTTATTTACAATTCCTTCATTATATTCACCATTCAAAAATTCGTGATTCTGGCCATTTATCACTATTTCGTCGCAAAGCTTGCACTTTGGACCTTCATCTTGGGTAAAGCGACTTACTCGATCTTGATGCGGCAGTATCTCATGAATAAACAGAAACATAAATTCCTTTATAAACTGACTATCCGGTACACTGTGCATTTTCCCAGACGATTGCTTAAAATTCACAAATGGTTGTTTTCTATTCACGTGAAAATCCACTTCTTCTTCTTCTGTTTTCTCTAAATATCCATCCACTATCTTTTTCTTTTTGGCAGTTTCACCTGATCACTCAGCAATCCTAGGTTTTTCATTTCTCGAATACACCATATTACTTCATGGAGTTTCTTTGGCACATTCCTGATCATTTTTTGTTTTGCTAGTTCATCCCTCAGTATTTATCGCTATTAAGGCCCATCCTCATATTATTTCACCGTCGATCCATTTACTACAGATCATCTCACAGAGGTTTCTAATTATCAGAGACATGCACACCTTTTGGAAGTTTATTACACCAAGAACCCCCTTTTCTCGGAGCACATACAACATTTTCATACTTAACCTTTCCAGCTCTCCCCTCTAAGCGAAACGCCAAATGCTCCTTTCTACCTTTGTAGCATACTTTTCTTCAAGATTAAAAGCCGGTGCCAGCTAAAATAGCAGTGGGAGAGCATACGTTTTTACATACACTACTCGCTCAAACATTGACGCGAAATGTGTTCTTTGATGGGCTTCCAGCAACCCCTCAATCTTTTGCACACTCTCTTCCCACAAATTTTCCACATTCACCGTTTTTTTCAAAAAGTGCACCCAATACTTTCACTGACTGAGCCTCCTTGACCCAGACGCTATCATCTAATCGCACACACTCACCTATGTTTAGTAACTGGCTCTTTTTTCTGTGTATTTTTACCAAGAAATGCTCCTCATACCACATTAGGCCTCTCGCCACTTCCATCAAATCAGCCACACTCCCAGGGAGGAAGACCCCATCGTCTACAAAATCGAGTGATTTCAAGGAGATATTCGGCGTAATTGCAATCCCATTTATCCACCGTTCGACATACTTACAGAGTGGATCGATAGAAAGTTCGAATAAATAAGGGGCACTCGGATCCCCTTGTCGCACTGCCTTTTCAAGATTCAGCCTTCCACCTGTGTAACCATTTATAGTCACAACCTCCATCTGGTTCTTATATAAATTTTCATACCACTTCAGAAACCGTTGATCAAACCCAAAATTTTCCTTCATCAGTGTCCACATCCTTTGACAACATTCATACTCAGTAGGAAAGACATTACGGAAAACGCCCTTTTTTTCCATTTCGTTGTCTCTGCGTACCAACAAGTCATGCAACACGTTGAGAATATGATGGGCCTTCTTTCCTCGAATACCACCAGACTAATATCCTCCCAGGATTCCATGCATCACCTTCTCCATTCTCTTAGTTAAAAATTTGGGCGTTATTCTGTGGTCACTGTTTGAAACCTATATACGCCTCCAGTTTTGAAGGTCTATTCTATCGCCTCCTTTAAAAAGGAGAGATACCATGCCCACATCATTCTCTGGATATCCTTGTTCAACATAACGTGTCACCACCAAAATAAACAGATCCCCAATTTCCGGAAAAAATTCTTTATAAAATTCGTATCCCAGTCCATCCACCCCAGGTGACTTACCATTTTTCATTCCTCTTATTGTTTTTTCAGTTTCAAGCCGGGTTACCTCCTGCAGTATCAGATCATTCTCTTTGATCTTTACCTTCCTACCTGGTTCAAAATCTGCCAAGGAATCCATTCTGCAATCTTGTTCTTGATCTGGCAATGTGTAAATTTGCTTATAAGAATCTTCCACTATTTTTTGTATTTCCTCTTCATTTCCCACAACTTCTCCCTGCTTATTTTCTTAATCCCCTAATTCTTATATTTTCTCTTTTTTTGCCTTAATTTTCATTGCTAGATTTACTTGTTCTGCATACTCTTCTTCAGCCAGTCTATTTTTCAGTTTCCAAATCTCAAATTCTTTTTCTTCAATCTTTCGTATTGCATCTTCGACCTTTTTAAACTCGTACCACACCTCCGTCCCCTCGTCAATCTTTTCCTTCAGTTGGTTTAACACTCTATAAAGGTGTCTTTAGTGTGCGTTACTTTCACTTCTTGATTCTTTTCCCCAGTTTTGTACATATCCTTTTACTTTTTGCTTTAGGACTTTCCAAAATTGCACTGGCTCTGTTCCCTCTATAAAATCATGCATCCAAGTTCGAATACTGGCTCTCAGCTGCTCTTTTAGTGGACCTTTTAGTGCTGAAGGATTCAGTTTCCAATGACTCTTTCTAAATTTTTCTCGGTTCGTGTTAGTTCCCATATCCATCACAGGAGCAGTGTGGTCAGAGAAAGATACGAGTTTGTTCTGTACACTTATCGCTTCCGTTACCAGATTTTATCTCACACAAATCTGGTCTATTTTGCTTGATCCTTGGTTATCCATTCGGATAAATCGAGGTCCTTTCCCAAAATGAACCCACACATCTTTAAAACTCCAAGCACTTATCATCGCCTTTAACCCTTCACTGCATCTTCTTCTTGCTACTTGTCATTCCTTGCTATGGCATGCGCTTCGGACACTATACAATTAAAATCTCCGAACATTATCAAATTTTCTTCACAAAGGAACCTTAGCAATTTTTCACGAATGGCACTCTTCCGTTGTGTCTAAAGTTACCCGTTCCTGACTGTAGGTGGACATTTACTATAATCAAAGACCCACAACACAAACTACAAATGCTTCCATCATCTCCAAACGCATGCTTCCTTGATCACACTGTACACTTTCTTTTAAAAAGGAAACCAACGTCTGGCTCAAGCCCTCCATAAACATACTGGTAACCTGTCGGGGCTTTAAACTTTTTCGAGTCAACTTCTTGTAGACACACTATATCTATATTCTGTTTTATCACAAGTTCTGAAATGAAAGTCTGTCTTTTTGCTTGTTTTGACTGTCGTGAGCTATCTAAACCCTTTTTTTGAGATGAGCAATGTTATGTCACTTTTTGCCGACGTTCTTGTCACCTAATTTGTTGCCTCCCTTTCTAGGAATTTTCACCATAGTTGAGGCCTCATCCACGGCTTTAATTTACTGGCTCTTATATATCAGCAAATCATTATTTGAAAAAGACGCGACGATTTTGTGATGTTTAGACGACATTCTTATGATCTGAGGTAAAAGTGAGACGACCAAAGTTCTTAGCAGCATTTTTTACCCGTTTTAAGACTTTCTCGGGCTATTAAAACCCCCATTTGAATTTTCGTGACGTTTTGTGACGTTTTGACAACGTTCTTATGATATGATGATAAAATTGAGACGACCAGTGGGTAAAGCAGAATGTTTACCCGCTTCAAGACTTTCTTGGGCTATTAAAATTCCATTTGACAATTCACGAATTTCTACGACGTTTTGACGAAGTTCTAGTGATCGAATTTTTTGTCTCCACTTCCAGGATTGTTCAGCGTGGTCGAAAGTGTATGTCCGCTAACTTTCGTGCTTTCTCAAAAAAATGCACGATTTTCATGGTTAGCCGCTCCACTAATCAACGAAAATTGTAATATCTACAGTACTGATAGTGCGGTAGTGTGTGTCAAAATGTACAAATAACAATAAATCTACAAATAAAAAAATTGAAGAAGTGAAAAGATTTTGGAATATTCTACCTATGCTGTATTATATACGGTATAGAATATCCTGTAGTATTTATTTTTATATTTTTATTTATTTATTTTTTTAATTTGCTTTGTGTTTTTGGAGCTTGAGCGTTGAGTTATTATAGCAGTGTATGGTAAATGTTAACGAAAATAATTTCCTTGCTTATTTAGAATAAGTAGCTCTTTCCATTATAAATTTGCTTGGTTCTAACTTAGAGTTTGACTTCGTCAACTCTAATTTACTAAGTTAGAAAAAAAACGCCCCTTAAAAGTACTTTGGACGGTGTTACCTTTCGATTTACACCTAGTGGATGCGTTCTCATTCGCAAGGGTGTTAACTGGTATCATGCATTATAGGTATCGGTTTCGCATAGAGTTCACAGAAAGTAGCTACTCGTACTTCTTAGTCCCAGTCTGTATCTCTTCTGGGTACTCCCAATGTAGATGAAACTAAGAGAGGAAAGAAAATAACAAAATGAAAAATAAAATTAAAAAAGGTGAAAAAACGAGGATTTTGTCAGCAAGTGGAAAACGATGAAGAAGGAGAAATAAGCAAATATTTCGACAAGGACTTCCGCCAGGTCGTCCTCAGTGCCAAACAAAAAAGGAAAAGAAAAAAAAAGAAAATCTAGCCTTTCGAATTTTACATGACAAAGACACAACAGACGCTCCCAATGTAGGGCACCCCTTCCAGAGTTGCCATTAATTTTATGCTACCAAGTTATTTTCTTTAGCCTCTATCAGGCAGGGTAGCTGCTTTAACCCAACTCTCAACTCCCAAAAATAAGAAAAAAAGAGGTGGAAGAAATAAAAATTAAAAAAAAAACATACCATGTGATATTGTAATCCAAACCTTACATTCTAAATATATTTTTGAACTTTGGTAGAATAATCCAAAATATTTTCTTCTCTTCTTTTTTTTATTATTATTATTTGTCATACTTTTCCTTATGATGCTCGGTTTTGCACGTAGTGGGAATTTTCAAGAGGCATTTTTCTGAGGAGGGGGAATTTTTCCTGGGATAGTAGTCTTCGTGATAATAATTTTCTAGGGGGAGGGGGTATCAGCCTAGAACCGGCCAGCATGTATGAATATAAAACAGTATCTCTTGGATCGTTAATTTTAGCAGTTTGTTTTTCCTTTGTACTTAGTGACTAGGTTTATTTACTCATTTCACAAGTCCTCCTCTTTTCATCCCTTAATTACATCACAGCTAATTCTGCTATTTCTTCTAAAGTAAGCTTTCTTTTTTCAGGACTGTCATTTAGCTCAAAAGCATCTCTCTCAGGTGTAAGAGAAGGAAATGCTGTTGTCTATTCTCAAGGATGTTATCCCAATGGAGTTGTTGGTCAAGTTTGTTTTATGTGGAGACCAGTAAAAAGAAGTGAAGAGAGAACTATTTGGATCTGGGTTCATCCATCTATTTATCAAAATTTCCTTGAAGAACTTTCAAATGCTTTTGAAGTGAGGAAAGTTGAAAGAGGTCAAATGGAAGCTGAAGAAAGGGTAGATGAGGACATGAAAGAGGGAGAAGAAGTCATGGAAACAGTTTATTCAGATTCAGAAAATATCGCAATTAATGAAACAGGCAGTGAACGAGATCATGAAGGACTCAATGAAACCGGAAATGATCAAGCTGGAAATAAAGTTTATAAAAAGGAGAAGAAAAAAAGACGAAATGTTGATTTAGAAAAATTGGCATCTAGAAATGTTCCATATGAAAGAACCCCTATGTGGGAAAATGACTTAATAAAAATAGTTGAACTTAAGGGTACTTTAAATCGGTTCTCACTTCGTGGTCCCGTATCTCAGAAGATTTTAAGTGAAGTGTTAAAAGTTGCTGTTATAGATAAAGACTCGGAATTTATTATTCCTGAAGAAGAGAAGCCCCCCAGTTTTTCCAAATGGGCCAATTTTGAGAAGGACTTTTCAAGGGAAGGGGTACCAACGATAGAAACTGAATACATACTTGATGATTTAGAATCCAGACAGTGGTGGAAGAAAGAATTTACGGATCCTGCTAATAGAAAAGTTTTTTTCCAGCAGAAAAAATTTTGGGAATCAATTGAAGATGTTTTACCAGGTCAATGCTCGCCACGTATGATATTAGGTCTAACAGTTTTGGACCCTAGGCCATTTTTACCCCCTAAGAGACAACTACATAGACCATCGGCTGCGATATACAAGGAAAAAAGTAGAAAGGATTATTTACCATACAGTTTTCTTTGGGATGAGAAAATTAGAGATTGCGTGAGCTTGTCAAAGATTTCAGATAATATTTTAAATCGACAAAGGGCGAGCTTAAAATTAGGTGAGAATCTGGTCCTTGGAGAGGCAGGTTCCAAAATTCCGGTGATTCTCGTGCAGCAACCCGGTGTACAAGGACGAAATGGGAAAGATACAAGTAAGTGGTCTTGTCTACAAATTATTTTCATATTATTAATTGTTAGTGTTGCGTAAATATGAACGACATATCAAGTGTTGCGTTTAGTTAATTTTACTTGAATTCATTTTTTTTTTTTAGTTCAATTTTAATGCTTATGTTTTTTTGTCTCTGCTTGAACTGTAATGTTTTTTTGTTCTTTTTTTTGTCTAGGCCTGGACTTAAATCATTTTTAATCATATAATTAGCAATACCTGCATTTAATCGGGTTTTTTAGTTCAATTTTGATGCTTATGGGTTTTTTGGTTCTTTTGTTTATGCTTAGACTTTAAGTCTAAGACTTTTTTTTTTTTTTTATCTTAGACAGTTTTTTTTTGTCTAGGCTCTAATGTTTCTTTTCAATCATATAATTAGCAATATCTTGTTTTTACAACTAGTACATGTGTATTGCGTAGAACAAAATAGTTTTTTTTATATTCAATTAATAAATCAATTCAATCAATTTATTAATGCTAAAAGAAAACAATTTCAAAACGTAAGGTTTTTACATGCCCAAGAAGCTTAGCTTGTAAAGGGCCAACAAAATAAAATAAAACACTTTTATAAAGCACATGAAATAAAGCATATGCATATACAAGCGCATAACAAAAAAAAAACAAAAAAAACAAAAAAACACTGGAACAAGACAAGGATATTTGTGAAATAGGGGATTTAGAAGGACATAACATATAAATGAAAAAAAAACTAAATGAAGAAAAGAGATAAAAATATTATAATATTATATGAACAGAAGAGAGACATATAAATTAGGATAGAAAAAAAAAATTTTAATGGAAACACCCGACGACAAACTGCCTTTACAGAAAGAAATAGATGTAAATCAGCAGGGGTGGAGTTCCAAAGTCGAACTGATTGAAAAACAGGAGACCTCTGAGCTGCTGTAGATGTTCGTTTGGGTAAAATAAATCGGCGAGAAGAACTACGTAAAAAAGAAGAATACCTACCTGATCCTGACCGCAAGAAAAACTGCTGCACGGGCGGTGGAAGTGTACCTAGAAAAGCAGAATGCGCTAAATAAAGGTAACTTTTACCCACAATACGATCCAGCGGAGCTATTCCGGTATCGTTATAAAGATAAGAAACAAGGGAAAGCCGAGGAAAAAGAAAAGTAGCCTTCACTGCCCTATTTTGGGCTCTTTGAAGTGAGCAGAGAAGATATTTATTAGTACTATCCCAGACAGAACAGCAATAATAAAGGTAAGGGAAAATGAAAGCATAATTAAGAGAAAGCATAACAGCTGGGGGAGGAAATGAGTTAACCCCGTGTAACATTGAAGATTGGCGGAGGACAAGGGAGCGGATATGAGTTATATGGGTTTTAAAAATAAGAAAACAGTCAAGATAGACACCGAGACATTTCACAATAATAGCTTGCGGTATAATATCATTCCCATAAGTCAGGATGATTGGCTCCCTTACGTCTCTCATACGATATGGGGTTCTGAAGTGTACAATGGCACGTTTTTGGCGGTTGAGAGTCATACCATTTAACCAGCACCAATATTTTAGTTTATCAAGAAGACATTGAGCTAGGGAAGTGGCAGATGGCAGGTCCACTGCAGCATTGAAAAAGTTACTGTCATCAGCTAAAAGATTAGGGTGCACAAATGGATGAAAACCATCAACAAGGTCATTAATATAAACAAAAAACAAAAGTGGTCCAAGCACAGAGCCCTGTGGGACACCTTTCAGAATAGGCAAGGTAGAAGAAGAAGTATCATTAACCGAAACATACTGAGATCTCCCTGAGAGGTAAGACCTAAACCATTCTTGTGGTACTCCATGGACTCCAAATAAAGATAATTTAGACAAAAGAACAGAGTGAACGACCATATCAAATGCCTTGAAAAGTCAAGAAATAAACCCAAAACACACAAGCCCTTGTCAAGGTTAACACGCACAAACTCTGTTGCATCTGAAAGTGCATGCAAGGTAGAAAAACTGGGACTAAAACCATACTGATGGTTAGTTAAGAAAGAATTTCCTACAGTCGTATTAGTGCTAAATACAAATGAAGAGAGTATACGATACACTACTTTTTCAACAGCCTTAAAGATGACAGGAAGAAGAGAAATAAATCTATAGTTTGAAATTAGCGATGAATCACCTTTTTTATACAAAGGTACAACATTAGCAACTTTTAATAAATGAGGGAAACGCCAAAAGAAAGAGAGAGGTTAGCTATGTGTGAGATGGGGTTAGAAACAGACTGACCAATTTATTCAAGAACATTACAGCTCAAACCACAACCATCAACTGAACGGCTACTTGAAAGCTGAGAAATAATATTAGAAATTTCAGTATCACTGCATGGGGAAAGAAAAAACTACTTTTCTGCTAAGGGAAAACTACTTACTCTGCTATGGGGTGGGATTAGAGCTGAAGGAAGTGTGGTGAAATACGAATTGAAGGCGCTCGCTGAAGAATCTTTGTCCATAAAAGATCCATCAGCTTTCCTGTAATGACATGGGAGAGGAGTGTTTGAGTTTCTTGCGGGAAAGAGCTTCATTAACTACAGTCCAAACCTTTCGCAAATTCCCCTTACACTCGTCAATTTGACGCGAAAAATAGAGCTTTTTGGCTGCACGTACTGAAGAAGTAAGCACTAATTTTTATAAAGTTTATACTTCAAAAGATCATCCTGTGTCTTACTTTTACATGTAGCCTTGAACAGAAACGCCTTCATATGTGTAGTATTGATCAGACCTCTAGACATCCATAGGCATTTGGTGTGGAATTCCTTGGCCTCTTTCTAAGAGGAAAATGCTTATTCAACAGAGCTCCCATACGACACAAAAATAAACTCGTTGCACATTCAACATCATTAGCTTCAAGAACACTAGACCAATCATTACTCTGAAGACCTTGTATTAAATTAGAAATTTCTTTATCTGTGAAAAGAAAACTTACCCCGCTTATCCACAGCAATCGCAGTATGAGGCACAAAAAGTGATACATAAATAGGGAAGTGATCAGAAAGATCAGTGAAAACAAGACCAGAAGTAAATTTTCAAATTAGGAGAATGTGAAATGAAAATGAGATATATTAAAGTGGCAGAATTTCTAGTAGGGTCAACACGAGAAGGAAAAAAAAATGAAGGAAGGTAGCCCAGAAGAAGAAAGCACATCAAAGAGATGGTCACATTCCTCACTTGATCCAATATTTAACATATTACAATTAAAATCTCCCAAAACACAAATACGTTTGTAGAGAAAGACCCCACACAAGAAAGCTGATCAAGAAAATCGTAGAACAGATGTGTTGGAAAGGAAGGGGCTTATAAAACAAACAAGCAGTATCACATGCAAACTGGCTTTTTAGATCAATGACGAGAGAATAAACAGTCCTGCTATTTGACGCTACTGATGTAAACAAGGATTCAAGGTCAGACCTTCTACTAAACTCAATTTCAGATTTTATAAATAAAGAAATACCCCTTGAGCACTTTGTTACCATTCTAGGGATACGGACAGCAACATAACCATGCATATCATAGGCTGTAAAATTTTCACCATCAGATAACCATTTTCTGTTAAACCTATTACATCAAAAGGGTAAGAATTATCAGACCACAAATATGATTTCAGACAATCCCACCTATCTCTTATCCCACTCATATTCAAACAAAATACATTGAAGCTACTATTTAAAGAGAGTAGGGGTATAATCTTATCACAATAATCAATAGTAGTGTGATAATTGCAGGTGGAATTAACCACGGATTTAAGGAGAGAATCAAATGTGTGTGCTTCTTGTTTACCAGCACTACATGGTTGATCAAAGATAACTGAATTAAGAATAGAAGAATTAAAAAGGAAAGAGAAATCGCACATATTTATCACAAATAACAAATGCACACTAGAAATATCAGTGGGATGGCAAAAATTATCTAGAGTATTGGGCCAAAGTATAATGTGACAACAGTTGCTATTAAGTGACCTGCAGGTGTGCTGGACTGACAAACAAATAATAGAAATTAGGCTACATGAAGGTGAAAGGATCTCAAACATACATAAAGTGATATCAGTAGGACGACTCATTTTATTCAAAGTATGGGCCCAATTTATAATTTGGGACCAGTAAAAATTATGTGAGCTGTAAGCTTGCTGACATGAAAAAAAAAGATAGTAATCAGGCTACATGAAGGTGATAGGATCACAAACAAATGTAAATAAATATCAATGGAATGATCATATCATTCAAAATATTATCCCAAAGTATAATATGGGTAGTAAAAAATTATGTGAGCTGCATATGTGCCGACATGACAAAAATATGATAGAATTCAGGTTACACAAGGGTGATAGGATCACAAACAAAGATAAAGAAATATCAATGAGATGGCGTATATTGTTCAAAGTATTGGCCCAAAATATAGTCAAAATTATGTAAGCTGCATGTGTGCTGACATGACAAAAATATGAAAGAATGCAGGCTACAGGAAGGTGATAGAATTACAAACCCAGATGAGGAAATAATTGTGGGATGGTACATATTCATCAAAGTATTTGCCCAAAGTATAATGTGGAACCAATCAAGATTAAATGAGCTACAATTATGCTGACATGACAAAAATATGATAGAAATCAGCCTACGTGAATGTGATAGCATTACAATCAAACATAAAGAAATAACAGTGGGATGGCATATATTATTGATAGTATTCGCCCAAAATATAATATTGGACCAGTCAAAATTGTGTGAGCTGCAAATTTGCTGACATGACAAAAATATGATAGAAACCAAGCTGCATGATGGTGAAAGGATAACAAACAAACATAAAGAAAAATCAGTGGGAAGGCGCATGTTAGTCCAAGTATTGGCACAAACTATGATGTGTGACCAGTTAAAAATATGTGAGTTACAAATATATTGACATGACTAGAAAATAATAGAAATCAAGCAACATGAAGGTGACTGAATCATAAGGAAATATTAGTGGGAAGGGACATATTATCCAAACTTTTGGCCCAAAGTGTAATATGGCACCAGTCAAAATTATGTGAAGACAGTAAAGAGGAAGACAGTAATAGTATCTAATAGAGGAATATTTTAAGAACATAAAGTAAATTCCTACAGAAACAATTCAATATATTATAACAAAATAAGACTAAATCCATCAGTTTAATTTTCTGCATTTGCAGCACATAAATCAATTTCATCCTGATCATTAAACTTAACCGCTCTTCCAGATTGGGTTTTATACAGGATATCACCTTTACTGGACCAAATATTACGTAAGCCAAGCTTTGACTTGGCATATGAAAGAAGTTGTAAGCGTGGTTTTGTAAGCGTCTCAGAAAATAGTATCCCAAATCCTTTGAAATCCTTCTTTTGTCTGAGAAGTAGTTGATGAGCTCGTAAGTTGCAAAATTCTACAACTATGGGTCTGGGTTCTGCAGATGGTTTGCCAATTCTTTTGGCTGATACAACATCAGACTGAATAATTGCTATACCAGGAAATTTCCCAGCACATAGCAACAAGAATCGACTTTCATTGTTTTCAATGGAGGCATCCTTTTTCACCCCAAAGATAATAATTTGGTTGCTCAAAGCCTGCTGTTCAAAACGGCCATTTAATATTGCCAGGTTGGACTGGATAGGCCTGAAAGAGTTTTCAAGGTCTTTCCTGGATGACTCTAAAGTAGTCAAAGAAGATTAAATAGAAAATACGCGTCTGTTATAGCTTTCAAGGGTTTTATCCACTAGATTACTGAGATCTAGGTTGAGGCCAGCATACACATCTTGCTTGATTGCATCCAGCTTATCTGAAGAGATAGTGACATCATGTTACATGAATGTCTGTTCCTCTTTCATTTTAGTCACTGCCTCTTCTACCGGGGAAGAGATCTTAGCATTTTATGTTTGATTTTTTTTTTTTTTTTTTTTTTTTTTTTTTTTTTTTTTTACTATTTATGTGGTTAGTGGGTATGAGTAGTTCCTCAAAAACAGATTCTGATCCAGAGAATTGGAGTGAGATGTCTGACCTTTGTTCACGAGGTGGCTTGAGTTGACTTTTCATTTCTTACCTGATGTAAAAAACAAAACAGGAACAGAGTAAGCGGTGGTATAAGACAGTTTGGTTGTAAGGCAGGATACGGTCCACTATCTAGCAACAAATTTCAAATAGCAAAGCAGTGGATTTTGAAATTTGAAGAATATAAAGCAATCAGCACAAAACATCAAGCATCAACAGTAGCAGTGGCGTTAACCCAAGGATTGATTACTCTAGGCAATTTACAATTTAAAATTGATATAGGTCTCACCTGATGAGTCCCCTCTTACACCCCCGGGGGGGGGGGGCTGCTAAGTATGCCTGCCTTTACCCACTGATAGGCAGGCAGAACCAGTACTCCAGGTTGCTTAAAGTGTTGCTGGTTATGCCAGAAAACCTCAAATTTATCCAACCAATTTTAGCCACGTCTTTTAAAATTTCAATTTTTTTTTTTTTTTCAAATTTAAATTCAGTACACATTATTAACAAAACAACTTGCCATTCCAAACTTGTCTCAACACAACTACGCCCCTTTGAAATTCCAGGATATGATATGGAGGAGAGATGATTAACAAATACACAAAATAAAAATACATACATATATATATATATATATATATATATATATATATATATATATATATATATATATATATATATATATATATATATATATATATACATAATTTACTTTTATCTCTGATAAGGTTTAAAAAAACATAATAGCAACGCCAGGTACGTGGCTACGTCTAACTTAACTCCCAACTCTCTCTCTAAAACACATTAATCTCAATTATATATGAAAAATAACCATACTAATGCTCATAATTTAGTTCCATTTTTTTGTAAACCTTTCAATTTAATCATTAAAGCAATTCACTTGCGCCTCAATCACTTTTAATATCCCGAGATAACGAATTCCGTAACTTATCGCTTCTAAAAACTAAAGAAAACCTCGACCTAGACGTAGCCAAATTATTAACATGAATCAAATCAAACAGCTTGGGGTGCGAACTGTAAATAAGGAGTGACTTGGCCGAATAGTAGCCGAAACTCTATAAAGGGAATTTTGATAACAATTAATCCATCAAAATAATTGGCTTTTATGCTGAGTCCAATTATATAAAATTCATTAAGTTTAATGTTGCGCATCAAAAGCTACAAGCCTGAGAAAATAGACCAGATTTTCGAAAAACGGAGAAACGTCCCCAAAACTTCAAAAATCACACCATCAGATTCAACATATCAGAGAACGTTACAGTAGAGGATTCAAGCTTCTATCTACAAAAATGTGAAATTTTGTATTTTCCGCATGAAAGATCTAAACTAGGATTGATCGTATCGAATTAATAATCCAAGAAGATCGAGAGGTGGTTCATCTAAACGGAAATTATAAATTCTAGTGCCTTTTTTAAGTGATCAAGCAACTTGGAGGGCAACTAGCCCCCCTCCCATGCCCTTTTACCCTAAACACACTGGATAAAAATTTTTGAGATGGTCATTTGAATCAGCATTGCTGAAAGGTCATATAACCAGGCCCCTGGGGATGAAATAACCCCTACAGCCCCTGGGGAAAAGGTTGTAAGTTATGCAATTTGTCTATTTTTGCGTGGCAAATTTTCAATTTTCTGTGGGGGGAAGGTGGAATTTCTCAAAATTCATATACGTAAATCTTTTTGTTTGTCTTACTTTCTCTTTGGCTGCTCCATCCTACATGCGGAGAGAATGTTCCGGAGGTATTTTTACGTGAGGGGGGAGGAATTTCCGCATGTGTAATTTTTTGTGGGGTATTTTCCGCAGATGGCACTTTCCATGGGTGGGGTCTTCTTCGGAAAACTTTCTACTGACGGGGAGGGGTGGGGTAATTTCCTGCATAATTTATAAAAGATCATATATTAAATAAAAAACATTTTTAGGGGGAATTTTCAATGAAGAGGGAATCGTCCAGAGGGATTTTCCGTGGGAGGTTTTTTCCATGGGGGAATTTTCGAAGGGGGGGGGGGATTTTACGAGGAGGGGGCTGATTTCCCGGTCTGCTTTGAAAACGATCAGAAATTAAATAATAAAAGAAAAACCAGTTTACTCAACCAAAAGTGAGGAGCAACATTCAAATTTAAGAAGAGCAGGAATTATTTCGTATATAAGTGGTCTGCCCCTCCTCAATCCCTCGCTGTTTATGCTAAAGTTTGTTTTGTTGTCCCAATTATTTTTAAAGCACTAAGAAACCTTAGCGTAACAAGCGAGTGGTTGAGGAGGGACAGCCGCCCTCATTTACGCATTAATTTTTATTAGTTTTAAATTTGAATGTTGCTCCTTTCTTTCAGTTGAAACAACTTTTTTTTTTTTTTTTTTTTTTTTTTTTTTTTTTTTTTTTTTTTTTTTTTTTATCAAGAAGAAGAATCAAGCTTACATATTTCATCTTGTAATTGTAAGTAAACTAAATGGAATTACAAGTACTATGCTCAATTTTGTCCTAATATTCACAGTTTGGGCGTTAGTAGTATTCAAAATCTGGGTGTTGTATGTTTTGCCTATTAACCAGTGTTATCTCATTATTTGTCTCTGTTTGTTGTCGGTTTTCCGCCTGATGTTTGGAAGTCATCTGAGAAAGTCGTATCATAAAAACAAGCTTTTTATTGTTTTCTGTGATGAATCGATAATAGAGGTACTTCAGGGAAATCAGAGGAGGAATTTGGGAGGCTCAGTTGGATCCTTAAAACATTTCAAGGATGCCGTCATGTTCCTTTTGATTTCTTCAGGGAATTGTTGTATTTTGCCAATTAATTTTTTGCTCCATTCTTTGTTTCATGAAGTTACTGTTTTGATTTAGAAAACTTTAAGGGGTTTGAAAGTAAACAGCGGGCTTTGCATAGAGGGGTAATCATATAAAACTGGCTCAACATTGACCGAATGTGTTTGATTGCATCCTGTACGATTGATGAACATCGTTTGAAGCCTTGGCGGTTAGCAGTATACCATTTTTACGAATAGGTAAAAAAGGACGAGTTTTTAGGCCCCTGTCTTTTCATAATCCAATTTTTTGTGTCCAACTTGAAATAAGCCCCCCTCCCCCTTGCCATATGTCTGATTTTGGGGTCGTAGTTTGACAATTTACATCCGTAAGGCCATAAACTTTGACTTGTTACACTCTAATCCCATAACCCTTAACTTGAAAGCTAGCTAATTTTAAAACTAACTAAGCTAAATCATTAACCATGGTTTAGTCTCTTTTATACTATCAATTAAAAAAAAAAAAAATTCCACAAAATAAGTTTTTCAAAGAAAAGTAAAGAACCCCATTGAACCAAAAATGAGCAAAAATAAAATAATCTACCAAGCGTGAAACTACCAAAAATCAGCGTCGATAAATAAATGAAACCTAAAACGAACAGAAATTACAATAAATAACCGAGTCAAATTCAAAACGAGCAGAAATTAACAAGAGTAGGGCACAGAACCCCTATGCCATCCCAAGGCCAGAACATAATTTGCACTTTACTGAAAAAATATAAATGTTTTTACTTTTATAACTTTAATAAATCAAACAATATTAACAATTTGATTACTAAATATCAGTATTTGTATATTAAACTGATAATGCAAATTTATTTGTGTTTCTTCCAGTGAAGTGCAAATTATCTTCTGGCCTTGGGATGGCATAGGGGTTTTGAGCCCTACTCGTGTTCTTTTCTTTGGAAAACTTATTTTGCGGAAAAAGTTTTTTTAATTAATTTCTGTTCGTTTTATATTGACATAGTCTTTTCAGGGAAAAAGAAAATAATTTTTTAAATCTTTTGTTTTTTTTTAAGGCTTTATAGTTTGGTCTGCTATTTGTATGCTGGAGAAAAATTTTCAGCAATGTTTAACAACTTACACCCTTTTAAAAATTTGGACACAAATAGTAGTGCTTAATATAGTTTTATACCTCCTCTAGTTGATCTGAAATAGAAAACTTGATACCATTTGCAAAAAAAAATTGTTTACTTTCTTTAATAGCTTGGATCCACTTAGGCTATTTTGATTTGGTTAAATTATAAGAGCAGAAGTAGTCCCGAAAGTTTGATCATAGTACCCTTAGTCGTTCTTGGGATACTGCTGCGATGCCTTATTGGGAATTAGCATAGACACTGTGTATTTTGATTTAATCTTACGGCAAAATTTAGTTTTAAACATAATAGGCAAATTGGAGGGTGGGGGTGGGTGGGGGTTTAGTTGTCCTTCAATCACTTTCAACTATTAAAAAGGGCATCAGCCCTTTCTATTTTCAATCAAATGAGCCCTTTTCGAAGTTCCTAAGACAACTCCTTTGATACGAAGTGCCCTGTTCTAAACAAAAAAGAAGAAGAAAACAATAATACATTGTACCCACATCGAAGGGCATAAATTATAACCCTTGCCCTGAGTGTTGTAAGGGGGTTGTTATCCTCAAAGACCTAATTTCCAGAACTTTCAACTACGTTAAACAAAACGGTTATCTCAAAACTTTGATTGAATGTGTTTGAGGAAATAGTGGGCGTGAGAGGAGCGTTAGTTGCTCTCCAATCACTTTCAACTATTAAAAAAGGCACTAGCCCTTTTAATTTCCAATCGAATGAGCCCTTCTGAAGTTTCTACGACAACGCTTTCAATAAAAACCTTATAAGCCTCCGGGGCATAACTTACAACCCTTGCCCAGAGGGCTGGGGGAGGGGGGGGAATTGTCATCCTCAAAGACCTAATTTCTAGAACTTTCAACTACGTTGAAGAAAATTGTTATCTCAAAATTTTGATTGGATGTGTTTGCAGGGTTCGGACTTGCCTATAAATTCAAATAAATTCCTATATTTTAATGCACTCCTATAAAATGCCTGTGTTTTTGCTAAAATCCTATTATTCCTATATTGTCGGCTAAAGATCACCAAGAACATTGCTCATTATTTGCAATTTTAACTGCTCGTTAAGTAAGCCAAGATGTGCTTTTCTTTGCTTTTGACTCTGCTTCTAGACTGTGCTGTCTTTCGGTGTAGATCGATAATTAATTACAACTGTTGAGCTGTTTGAACTTAACTAATGCTTTGTGTTGGGATTAGTAAGCCACTTCTGCCTGGGCTATGCTGTTGTGTTGACTTAGTAGCCTATGTTTTGTTTTTTGTCATGTTAGGCCTGTCAGAAATGAGCGAAGATCAGTATATAGGCTAGCAGTCTCTGCTTAATGAGACTGTGAGTTCTTGCAACTTATGCGTTTCCTGGCTGTACGCTATAAAAGGCTGATGCGAATACGGCCCAGTTTCGGACATATCCACATTTTTTCTTTTTATGGCCTTTTAATCGCGGATTCTATTTTGCAGGTGATGCTTGGTAATTAGGTATGGGGCCTAACAAGTTCAATAGTTCATGGCTTGCTAAGACGAATTGCAGCGGTAGAAAGAATGGTGTAAGACTGGGAACGACCAGTACTCGTTCTTTTGCAAACTCTGCTTGAAAAATCTTGGTTGAACAGCTAGGGTTGCTCAGCTAAACCAACATGTGCAATCTGCAGAACACAAAGCCGCAGTTACTGCTCAACTACATCTACTACAGCTTCACCTCACCGGATAATCTCGAGTTTATGAAACAACCAAGGATAAACCATTAGTTGGTACAAACATGTTTTCTGAGCTTGATGCCACTTATAAAGCTGAGTTAATATGGGCACTTCAGACGGTAAAGAGTTCCATGTGTGCTAACTCTTCAGACTATATTGTCGCAACCTTTCATGCGATGTTCCCCGGTAAGATCTCCGACAGAATGTCCCTATGTGCGAAGAAACTTACGTATCTGATCACCAATGCGCTGCATCCTTACTGTAAGCAAATGCTTGTGAAGGACATTCAGTCATTTTTTGTACTAGAATATGACGAGACAACCAACAACGCTGGTATGAAGGAGTTACAGATATATGTTCAATATTGGTCCTCATACAGAAACAAAATCCAGAGCACACATTTATGTACAAGTTTTATGGGCCACGCGACAAGTGATGACCTGTATAGGAAGATTATGTCAGCCATTGAGCAGAATCAGCTGCCACTTGAAAAAATAATCACGCTTGGAAGTGAACAAAAGCGTTTGGAACAAGTTCAATGCCGAAAAAAAGAAAGTGACGGGAAAGGAAATGTTGAACATTGGTACTTGCAACATCCATATAATTCGTAACGCTTTCTTGAAAGGTCTTCAGGTGTTCAGAGAAGAAAGTTCCGACTTTGTTATTCTTGTGCATTCATTTTTTGACGGCTGACCTGCACGTTGTGAAGACTATCGAAAGTGCCAAAAGAAAGTGGGAGTGCCAGAGAATGCTTTCATGAAGCATGTCCCAAGCCGCTGGCTGACGATAGGACGTGCTCTCGCTAGAATCATGCAGCAGTGGCCGGCAATCTCAGAGTACTTCCTGAACTTCGTGCCGAGAGAGAAAAAACTGAAGAATATTCTGTCCACTCCCAAATTTCTGAAGATTGTGGCTTATATCAAAAGTGCGACGATGAAGACCCAACTCGATTTTGTTCTAGCCTCAGCAGAACTGTTCATGAGTTTCACCCAACTGTTCTAGAAAGAAGAGCCTCTCATTCATGTTCTGCACTCAGAGATCAAAACACTGGTTGCGATGTTTTGCGGACGGGTCTTTACTCCTGATTTCGTGACCGAGACTGAAAATTTATCACCGGAAATGTTGAACCTTGCTGAAAAATTTGCAGAAAAGGCCATAGTTTCAGAAAATGTGGAACGAGCTTTCGGTGAGAAAGCAACACTGAAAGACAAGGCCATTTTCTATGTCAATGTGCGAAAACATTTTATTGCGGGTATTCGCCATATTTTGAACAAATGTCCTCTGGAAAAGGATGGTTTTCTAGAGGCTTTACGCTGTTTGAGTCCGATCAACATGAAGGATTCAAGAAGCATTGCAGACATAGCGGTTGTGGCACGCGAGAATGCGATTGGAGTAAGCTCAGACGTCCCCCAGGCTGAGTGGCTGCTTTTGCGAGCGGAAACTGGACTCCGTGAGGACATTACTCGGATTGATCATTTTGGAGCCATTATTTTGGACTGGTGAATGAGCACGGGGACAGCAAGTACCCGGAACTTACCAAGCTTGTCAAAGTGGGGCTGACGTTGCCGCATGGCAGCGCAGATGTTGAGCTTGGGTTCTTGCATTCTGGTTAGATTCTCGGTGAAGACCAGGCCTTGATGTCTGAACGCGTTCTGGATGCGAGACTCATGGTATATGACACGTTGAGGCTTTATGGAGGAAAACTAGAACGATTTGTTAGGACAAAAGAGCTGTTGAATCTGGCACGTTCCGCACGGTCTCGGTATCAACAATATCTGGATCAAAAGAAAAAAGAAGAGCTATCCGAGAAGGAGGAAGCAGTTGTCGAAGAGGAGAGCAAGCGGAAGTTGCAGGAGGTCTACAACAAAAATAAAGAAATAGAAGACCTGGAAAGCAAAAGGAATAAACTTAGAGCATCAGAGCAAGAAAAGAGAACAGTAGCGGATATTCTACTTCAGGAAGCGACCAACAGAATGAAGAAGGCTACCGAGTCCAAGAGTTCCATAGACATTGCCCTAGCTGTTTCTTTGCTCGAAGGAGCTGTGAAGTCCAGAACAAGTGAAAGAGAGCAGATGGTGGAATCTGCGAGAATTGAGCAGTCTCTTGCAAAGAGAAAAACTGACCTCATATCGAAATTGATGCCCTAGAAGCAGCTAGAGTGACTCCAAATATTTTACCTGTACCAGTCAATCGTTCGCACAGTATGTGTATCCGATTTTTTACTGTTTTTTACTATTTGTACAGTTTGTATTTGAAAAAAAAAAAAAAAAAATGCAAAAACTCGGGAAATGACGAATTTATGTGACCAGGCATCCCACGCCATCTACCACAGATGTGATCCCGAGGACTTCCGAATCCTATATTTAGCCTATATGTGGCCCCGGGAAATCCTATAAAAATAGGACAGGGTCTATAATTTGAAACGAACCGACCTGTCCGAACCCTGTGTTTGGGGAAATGTTGGGTGAGAGAGGAGGGTCAGATGCCAACCAATCACCTCCGACTATTAAAAAGGGCACTAGCCCTTTCAATTTCCAATCAAATGAGCCCTTATTGCCCTGAGTGTTGTGAGGGGGTTGTTATCCTCAAAGACCTAGTTTCCAGAACTTTCAACTACAACAAAATGGCTATCTAAAAATTTTCATTGGATGTGTTTTGAAATGGTGGGCGTGAGAGGAGCGTTAGTTGCTTTCCAATCACTTTCAACTATTAAAAAAGGCATTGGCCCTTTTAATTTCCAACCTAATGAGTCCTTTTGAAGTTTCTACGACAACGCTTTCAATAAAAACCTTATATGCCTCCAGGGCATAACTTACAACCCTTGCCCAGAAGGCTGACGGGGAGGGATTGTCATCCTCACAGACCTAATTTCCAGAACTTTCAACTACGTTAAAGAAAATTGCTATCTCAAAATTTTGATTGGATGTGTTTGGGAAAATGGTTGGCGTGAGAGGGGGGTTAGTTGCCCTCCAATCACTTTTGACTATTAAAAAGATCACTAGCCCTTTGGATTTCCAATCGAACGAGCCTTTTTTGAAGTTTCTGCAACAACGCTTTGTATAAAAACCTTATATACCCCCAGGGCATAACCTGCAACCCTTGCCCTGAGGGCTGTGGGTGAGTGTCCTCCTCAAAAACATAATTTCTATCTGGAAATCAACTACGCTGAACAAAATGGATATCTCAAAATTTTTATTGGATGTGTTTGGGGAAATGGTGGGTGTGGAAGGAGTGTTAGTTGCCTTCCAATTACTTTCGACTATTAAAAAGGGCACAAGCCACTCCAATTTTTAATCGAATGAGCCCTTTTCGAAGTTTCTACGACAACTCCTTCGATACGATGTGCCCTGGTCTAAGACCAAGAACAAAAAAAAAAATACATTGTGCCAACATCGTTCTTTCATGTACCCTTATTCCTTGCCGTATTCCCTGTCGTAATACCCTAAATAGTTATCTTTTCATTTGTTTACTATTCAAAGAGCAATATTTACATTATGAGTACTTTTATGGAGATATGGCGTTCCTTCCTCCCCGGAAAATTACCCCCGATCCCCCGTCCCTTGGAAAATTCACTCACACGTGAAATTGAGCAGTCACAGAGAAAGTACAGGATAGGTACCTCAAAATATCGATCAGATATCTTAAGGGGTAACAAAAGGATCAGATATCAAAAACATATTCAGGACAAGGGCTAATTGGTCTCCGATCACTTTCGACTTATAAAAAAGGACTAGAAATCTCAATTTACAATCGAAAGAGCATTCTCCGTAGTTTCTACAACCACAAAAGGAAGGTTGGGGATGAGGAAATGCCCCCCCCCCCCTCTACGGAGTAAATTCTGTTAATTTTTGTGTTTAATGTTCCTCTCTACTTTCATAATAATAGCCTAGACCAGAAAATTTCACAGAAATCAAGAGCGATTAGATATCATCCCCTCCCCCGTCCCTTCCTTAGAATTAAATAAAAAAAACAAGTTTTTTAAACTGAAAGTAAGGAGCGACATTAAAACTTAAAACGAACAGAAATTATTCCGTACATGAAAGGGGCTGTCCCCTCCTCAACGCCTCGCTCTTTATTCCTTATATGAATGGGGCTGTCCCCTCCTCAACGCCTCGCTCTTTAAGCTAAAGTTTGACTGTCTCAAAATTTTTTTTTTAAAAAAATAAAAAAATTTAGCGTAAAGAGCGAGGCGTTGAGGAGGGGACAGCCCCTTTCATATACGGAATAAAGAGCGAGGCGTTGAGGAGGGGACAGCCCCTTTCATGTACGGAATAATTTCTGTTCGTTTTAAGTTTTAATGTCGCTCCTTACTTTCAGTTTAAAAAACTTGTTTTTTTTATTTAATTTCTGATCGTTTTATAGTTAATGCAGCTTTTATTTGCATAAAAATTTTACTTTTCTTTTGCTAAATGAATGTCTTTACAAATTAACTTACGTAACTAACTTCTATATTCGTATATTTTTCATCTGGCAAAAATTCAAAGTTGCAGATTTTTGCAGATATGAGCTTGAAACCTATGTAATAGGGTTTTCTGATACGCTGAATCTGACGTTGTGATTTTCATTAAAATTCTTCCACTTGTAGGGGATGTTTCCCCCTCTTTAAAAAATCGAGTAAATTTCCTCAGGCTTGTTGCCTTTGATGAGTAATACTAAACTTAATAAAATTTATATATTTAGAATCAGCATTATAAACACATTCTTTTGATACATTTATTGACATCAAAATTCCGTTTTTAAAAGTTTCGATTACTATTGAGCCGTATCGCTTGTTTTTTTATTGTTTTTTTTTATTACGTATATGTTATTACGTATATGAGGGGGTTCTGCCCTTAGTCAATACCAAGCTCTTTACGTTAAAAGTTAAAAAAAAATTTGATTCACAAACCCCTGAATCACAAAGGCCGTTTAATTAGAATAGAGAGCTATATTGAAAGCAATAAAAAATAACTGTAGCTTAAAGAGCGAGGTATTGACTTGGAGGAGAACCCCCTCACATACGTTATAATTTCTGTTCGTTTTAAGTTCTAAAATTCCTTCTAACATTTCAGTTGAAAAAACGTGTTTTTTTTTTATTTAATTTCTGATCGTTTTTTAAATAATGCTTGGAAATCCGGCGCCCCCTTCATAGAAATTTCCCTTACCCCACAGAAACATCCTCCATGGAACGATTCTCCCGAGTAACTCCCTCCTCTAGCCCCCCTCCAGAAAAAATCCTTCCTGAAAATGGTTGTATACTTCCCAATAACCAATAAATAATGCTGGCAAGTCCGGCGCCCCCTTCATGGCAATTTCCCTTCCCCCATGAAAACTTCCTTCATGGACAGATCCTCCAATATAACTCCCGAGCCAACCCTGACAACCCCAAGCCGGAAAAAAAACCTCCTGAAAACTTCTGTATACTTCCGAATAACCAATACTATATGTTAACATTGGGTAAAGTTCATATCTTTTAGCCCTCCCTCTGGGTACTTCGGGGGATTAAGTCATCCCAAAAGACATATTTATCATATTTTCGACCATGCTGAACAAAATGGCTATCTCAAAATTTTGATCGGGTGACTTTGGTAAAAAAATAAGCGTGGGAGGGGGCCTAGTTGCCCTCAATTTTTTTTGGTCACTTAAAAAGGGCAATATAACTTTTAATTTCAGTTCCAATGAGCCCTCCCACTATATTATAAGACCACTGGGTCGATACTAACACCCCTGGGGAAAAAAAAAACAAAAAAAAAAAACAAAAAAAAAAAAAAAAAAAAACGCATCCGTGATCTTTCTTATGGCAAAAAATGTAAAATTCCACATTTTTGTAGATAAGAGCTTGAAACCCCTACAGTAGGGTTCTCTGATACGCTGAATATGATGGTGTGATTTTCATTAAGGTTCTATAACTTTTAGGGGGTCTTTCCCCCTTTTTTTGAAAATCAGCCAAATTTTCTCAGGCGCGTAACTTTTGATGGGTAGCACTAAACTTGATGAAAGTTATATATTTGAAATCAGCATTGAAATATGATTCTTTTGATATATCTATTGGCATCAAAAACCCGTTTTCTAGAGTTTCGGTTACCATTGAGCCGGGTCGCTCCTTACTTACAGTTCGTTACCACGAACTGTTTGACTAATTTTGTATATACCTAAAGGTTCAATTAGAGTTAGGGTGTTTTGGCATTAAAATTCACCTTTTGAGGCATGTGCCCCCTCCCTAACAAGAAAACAATCAGAGAACCCTGTAGACGTTTAAAGCTCTCATCTACAAATCTTTGGTATATTTTTTTTATCAAAGAAAGATCATGGATGTGCGATCAATTTACAGATCAAACTGTTCGTGGTAACGAACTGTAAATAACGGCTCAATATTAACCAAAACTCTAAAAACGTAATTTTAACATCAATAGGTATATCAAAACAATCGACTTATTATGTTGATTCCCAATATATAAGATTCAATAAGCTTAGTGTTACCCATAGAAGGCTACGAGAAAAATTCCTGTTTAATGGCCTTTTAAGATTCCTTCAATTTGCCTGATTCTCGAACAAAGGGGTGGGGTTACTTACCCCCTAAAAGTCCAAGAATTTTCATGAAGATCACACCATCTGATCCAGCGTACCGGAGAATCCTATCATAGAGGTTTCAAGCTCCTATTTGCAAAAATGAAGAATTTTGTATTTTTCTGCCAGAAGAAAGATCAGGGATGTGGGTTTATTTATTTCTTTTTTTGAGGGTGATCAAATCGAACGAATGGTTCTTGAACATCGGGAAAGGGCTCATTTTAAAGGGATACTTTTTTTCCATAATTAACAATAAGGACCAGAAATAAAAAATAGTTTGATTTTTGGCACGAATGGTTCTTGAACATCGGGAGAGGGCTCTTTTCAACGGGAATGTTTTTTCCTTTGATATCAATAAGGACCATGAATCCAAAATAGTTCTAGGACAGGGAGGCTGGTTGGTTTTTCAATCACTTTCGATTGAAAAAAAAGGACTAGAACTCTCTATTTCTAATTTCATTGAGTATCCTCCGAAGTTATTACGACAATGAGGGGGAGTTGGGGATGAGAAAATAGCAGCCGCCCTCCTATACGGAATAAATTTTTCTCCTTTTGTAGTTTAATGCTACTCTTTACTTTCATAATTACAGCGTTGACCAGAAATATTCCAAGAAATCAAGAGGGATCCTCCACCACCACCCCACCTCTTCCTTAGAGCTAATTGTGTATTTATCTGATATCTCAATGAGAGTTAGGATGTTTCGGGAGGACAAAGTGAGTTTTGATTGTGTTTGGCGTCCTTTTCAGCATTTCCTTACAAGTTTCATCTTAATACTCTAAGCCTTTTTGGGATATTCGGGATCAAACATGCACTCTTTTCATATTGAAAAAAAAACTTATATGTTAACAATGACCAACATGCATAACGTACATCCCTTGCACCGGGAGCTGCGCGATGGGGGGGGGTGTCAACCCTGTAGTAATAATTATTTAATATATGGACTAGTTTGAATAAAATGGCTATATCAAAATTTTTATCGCGTGCATTTGGGTGAAAAGGGCGCGGGAGGAGGGTGGATGTCCTCCGATGACTTCTGAATCTTAAAAGGGATCTGGAACTTTCGATTTCCGTTTGAATGAGCACCCTCTAAAGTTTATACAACCACCCTTCCCATTAAAACCTTATATCTTAACAATTGGCAACTTGTATAGCATGGGTGCCGGCAGGGGGTCCATGGCCCCCCTGGAAATTTGGGACTTCAAAGTAATTATAAGGAAACCAAAGGAAAGAGAGCAGAATAGGGGAAAACCATGGAAAAAAATGTGTTTTGCCCTATTGTTGGCTGCCTGCCAATAGATTTCGACCCTCAACAAGGAAAGTATAAATTTTAATTTGTGAGTGAGTGATCCCTAATAAGTTTTCCACAAACATTTTTTCTGTATGATTTGGTTGAAGCAAAAAAAATCAAAATTCTTCATAGTAATGAATGGTAAGTAAATAACGCAGCTTTCCCGTTCAAGGGGATTAATTATCCAAGATGAGGATGATAGGCTGCTTCGGGGGTTAACGAGGTCTTGGTCTCAATTGCGGCAGTAGAAAATTTTGAATTGGTGGGAAGGATGTTTAATGGAGTGTAACCTTTTTTTAGTATGTGTATTTTTCTATATAGCTTTAAAAGGTTCTTAATACAGATTATTATTATTATTACGATCCTTTTTAATAACGAAAATATAGGAGCCTAACTATTGATAACATTCAATCAAAGAATCAGCTTTTTATAGTGATCCTAAATAATTATTTGTTTATTAGTAATTAGTGCAGTTATTAGAACACAAGAAACTTCGTATAATTATAGAAAGCACAAGGAAAACAACTTAATAAGGGGTAATTTCGGTAAGAATATGCCGTTGATTTTTGCTTGCATTGTAATAGTACCCATGAGTTGATATGTGCAGCGACAAAAATCAGAAATGTTTCCCCTGAACGGAATGCTGGAAATTTCTGTATTTTCCCCCTGAACGGACACGTTTTCGTGTTTTATTATCATTTATCTGTTTTTCAGGAGTGATTGTATCCATCTCGTTGTCACTTTGAAAAATATTTAATTTTTTACAGTTATAAAGTATAAAGGTGTCAAATACATTGGCTTTTGGTATTCAAAATTAAATTAAAATATTGAATTATTTTTTTTATTTGATATTCTCAATCTTTGTTTTAATGTTTTGCTTTGAACAAATTACTTTGATAATGCGTTACTTTTTATAAATACTGAGTCTAAAGGCATTAAATATTTTGGTGTTTGGTAACCAAGTTTAAAACTGTCGATATTGTTAAAAATATCCGTCCAACACTTCGGCATTGCTCAACAGAACTGAATGCTGGGAGTTTATATCTTAGTTTCTACAAGTAGGCTATTGTTTGGTGTATTTTTTGTAATTACTTACTTTTTTCATTTCTATATAGTTTTACTTTATTTGACATACTTTTTCCGTTGCCTTTAAAAAAATGTTTGTCTCTAATCTTCAGTAAATAAAGAAAAAAACAATTTTTGACTAAAAGTAAGGAGCAACATTAAAACTGAAAACGAACAGAAATTATTACGTATATGAGTGGGTTGTTCTCCCTCCTAATAGCCTAGCTCTTCACGCTACAGTTTTTCGGTACTTTAAACAAAGGTACTTATTTTTCTAATTAAACGACCTTTGTGTTTCAGGAGTCGTTTTAAAAGAAATGAGAAAAAATTTAATATTTAGCGTAAAGAGCAAGGTGTTGAGGGGGGGGGACCCCTCATACACGTAATAATTTCTGTTCGTTATAAGTTGTAATGTTGCTCCTTACTTTCACTTGAAAAAACTTGTTTTTTTACTTTCCGATTGTTTTTTAATTAACACCAGGATATCTGGGTCCATCTCCACGGAAAAATCTCCCTCCCCATAGAAATATCCTCTGAACAATTCAATCCTGGCGAAAATTTATCTCGGACTATTACCTTTAACATCTCCACGCGTAAAATTGAATCGGTAAAGAGAAAGCAAAAGATAAACAAATTTCGTATATGAATTTTGGCAAATTCACCCAGTGTAAAATTTCCCCTGAAAAGTTCACCCCTTGGAAACTACCCTATCAATGGAAAATTCTCCTAGCAGAAACTTCGTCCTCCCCTCCCCACCCGAAAAATATATGCATACTTACCAATAACACATAAAACAATAGAGAAATTCCATAACTTAAAAACCTTTTTCTAGGGGCTGTAGGTGGCATTTTATCTCCAAAGACATAGTTATTGGGCCTTTCAACTATGTTGAACAAAAGAACTACGGTGTCTCAAAATTTCGATCGGACAATTTTGGGAAAAAGTGGCATGGGAGGGGGCCTAGTTGCCCTCCAATTTTTTTGGTCACTTCAAAAGGGAACTAGAGCTCTTCATTTCCCTTAGATTGAGCCCTTTCCCGACGTTCTTGGCCCACTGGGTGGAAAAGATCACCCCTGGAAAAAAAAATTATCACGCATCCGTGATTTTTCTTCTGGTAAAAATTACAAAATTCCACATTTTTGCAGATATGAGCTTCAAACCTCTATAGTAGGGTTCTTTGATACGCTGAATCTGATGGTGTAATTTTCATTAACATTCTATGACTTCAAAGGGGTCTTTTCCCCTTTTTTCGAAAATTTTCTCAGGCTTTTGATGGGTAAGACTAGACTTAATGAAATATATGTTTATTATATATACCCGTACTTATATATTCGGAATCAGCATAATAAGTCAATTCTTTTGATATATCTATTGGTATCAAAATTCCTATTTTTAGAGTTTTGGTTACTTTTGAGCCGGGTTGCTCCTTACTTTCAATTCGTTTCCACGATCTGCTTGATTACCCATCAAAATTCAAACAGGGATCATTGAAATATTGATGGTTTTTTCTGCGGTACCAAAAGTATTGTATTTATAAAACTTTACACTTTCATGAAATGTAGGCTACTTAAGCAAACAGAAAAGGTTTTTCAATTTAAGTAAGGATCAAGTTTAAAACTTAAAATAAATATAAATTACTCCGTATAAAAGGGGGACTGTCCCCTTCTCGACACCTTGCTCATTACACAAAAGCCTTTTAGTGCTTTGAAAAATCTGTTTTTTTCCGATTGCACATTTTCTTTAAAGAATTGGAAAAAAAAACTTCACAGTAAAGAGTAGGCTAATGAGCTAAGGAGGAGACATCCCCCTTCATACATTGAATAATCTCTCTCAAATAGGTTTCAAATCTGTTCCTTGCTTTCAGTTGAAAAACTTCTTTTTTTATTTTATTTTTGATCGTTTTCTAAATCATACCCAGGCCTAACCAACATATAACTTGAGGTACCGGTCTCTTAAATCCCTAGTTATCTGCTTTTAACTTATGTAAATTAATAATTATACATTGATTAGTACCGTCCTACGTTTAAATTTGCAATTTCAATTTAGTATAAAATTTGAATAAACTTAATAATTGGCGATGAATAGTCATTTTGGTGAAAAGTCCTTGTTAATATTCCTACTAAAGAATTTTGGTTGGATGAAAAGGAGTATTATTTTTTTTATGGATGGAAATTCAGTGAGGCTTTTGATCTTCTACATAACTGAAGCCATCACGACCTCTACAATAGGATTTTCTTATCGATTAATAAATTGCATACATTTTTTTTTAATTCATTGAAGTGCTTCATATAAATAGAAAAAGAGAAATATTCCCATTTAAAATTGCTGAAAAATAGGTTCCTAGCAGTATTTGCCACCCCAAAGAAATTTCATGGCGGGGCAGATGATGACCTGCCTTGACTTTTTCAACTTTGTGCTAGTAGACATGGGAATGTAACATATTATCTGTATAGAGAAACATTTAATTAATTCCTACTCCCCCTACCTCTTTCAGCATTTATCTAAAGCCTCATAAAGAGTAAGCAATTTGTCCATTAAAATGTACTTTAGCAGGACTCTACCCTACCCCCACCTAAACAATGACTCCCCCCCCCCATCATTATAACTGATACGCAATTACAGATCACCAAATGTAACCTAATTTCATTACAAATAAAGCGAATCAACTTGGTTGAATCCAGTACTGTCACCGTGTGGCATTACTCTTTTTGCAACTGGGAAGCCTAAAATATACTTATTGATACTTTTAAATCAATTAGCTTCTCAGAATTTTAAGTGATTGTAAATTTGTCCTCTTCGGGGGAAAGTCATAGGTTGGTGCCCTAAACCACCTAAACTGTCACCCAACCACCACTGCTATTTGGCGTCTGCCCCCCCTGGAAAACTCTCTGCCGGTGCCTTTGTTGTATAGTTTACAGACATTGCCCCAGGGGCGAGAAGGGGAATTTTCTAACCATATGGCTTGGTTATTTAGCCTTTGGACTATTTTGAACAAAATGGCTATCTCAAAGTTGATCGGATGCGTTGGGGGGAAAACGGTGTGGGCGGTGTTGCTGCCCTCCTATAACTTTTGACTCTTGAAAAGGGCACTAGAACTTCTAATTTGCAATCGAATGAACCCCCTGCGAAGTTTATGCGACCACCCCATCCATATGAAGTGCCTCTGGGCAAAAATAAAATAAATTGCCTAATAATACATTGAACCCTTATGGCTCTTTAGCCTACTATAAGCAAAGCTTTAGCATTGCCTCTGACTTAAGCAGGTGAGTAGAACATACAATTTCCCTTCTACTGAACATCTGAAATTATCCAGGGGGAATTTTCTGCGGGGGGTGTCCTGAAAAAAAAGAAGAATTTAAGGTTGTGAAACTTTTTTTCTTGGAATCGAACAGATAATTGAAACAAAATTTGCATACTCAGAGTTGAAGGTCTCTGGGGTTTTGGACGCAAGTGTTTATGCCCACTTAAGGCCCCCCTCCCCCCAATGGAGCTGGAGCCCCTCAGAAATAGTGTTCAAGCCACACTTCGCTCCTGAAAATAAAAAGTAAAAAGGTGCAAGAACCAAGTTAACTGGTGGCGTGCTTTGTCTATAGTGAAGTGTTGTGATTGATCCAGGGCCACAGAGGAACTGAAAAAATTAAGCCCTAATAACACTTTTATCAGTAGTTTGACTCCTCCGAAATATTTCTGATTTTCGGTCAAACTCAGCCATCATAAGAAAAAGAGAACAATAATAATAGAAGGGGCAGACTTCCTCCCCTCAGGAGACTTTAAGCGAAATGGCAACTTCCTCGGAGGGTTTAAAGAGGGAGGATAGATGAAGAGCCTGCGTAGCTGTGCTGGTCTCAGGTGGCTTAGTGCTGCGGTGAGTTGTGAGTGGTAGTTGTAGTAGGAGACAGCCAGGGAAAATGGTTGTGTCTGTTCAACATATCTAAGAACTTTAGAACGGAGGGCTGTAGCACCATTGTATAAAACATAAAGTTTTCAATTTTTCCCATAACGATTGTCATCGATGTGTTTAGGGATCATCATAGTCAATCAGCGGTTATTGAGTGTCAGAAGAAAGTTCATTTGAACGGAAAGTTGAAGTTACATTGTCTCTTTTAAATAATTAAATAAAAAAATTTTTTTCAACTAAAAGTAAGGAGCAACTTTAACATTTAAAGCGAACAGAAACTATTCTGTATGTGAGGGGAGCTGCCCCCTCTTCAGTGCCTCGGTCATTACGCGAAAGTTTTTTAGTGCTTGGAAAAAGGTTCTTATTTCAAATCAACGGGCCTTGTGTTTCAGCAGTCATTCTTTGGGACAAAAATGTCAAACTTTAGCGTAAAGAGCGAAGGATTGAGGATGGGGCAACCCCCCTCATGTATGGAATAATTTCTGTTCATTTTAAGTTTTCATGTTGTTCCTTACTTTCAGTTAAAAAAACCTTTTTTTATTTAAATTCCGATTGTTTTTCAAATAAAGATGGGAAATCTCCCTCTCCCCATTGTGAAAAATTACCTGTCGGTAAATCTTCCTGGAAAAAAAATCCCCCCTGAAATATTTTCATTATGTTTGCCGATAAAAAATACTATATATGACCATTGGGCAAAATTCCATAACTATCCCTTTCCCCTGGGGCTGTTGGGGTGGGGTCATGTCATCCCCAGAGGCATAACTATTGGACTTTTCAACTATGCTGAATAAATGGTTATCTTAAAATTTTGATCAGATGTCATTGGGGAAAAAGGGTTGTGGTAGGTGAGCTAGTTGCCCTCCAATCTTTTTGATATCCTAAAAAGGGTACTAAAATTTTAATTTTCGTTGAAATTTCCAGATCTCCTGATCTTCTAAATCTTTTTATCTTTCCCGATCTTTCTCATCTGGGAAAAGCAAAAAATTAAATTAAACCCGCATCCGTGATCTATCTTCTAGCAAAAATATAAAATTCGATATTTTCAAATTCAGTATAAAAAGTCAATTCTTTTGATGTATCAGTTGTAATCAAACTTCCTTTTTTAGAGTCTCGGTTACTATTTGGCCGAGTCGCTCCTTAACTTACCATTCGTTATAAAAGGTCAATTGTTTTAATGTATCAATTGTAATAGTAGAACCCTATCATGAGGTCCGAACAGTACAAAATTCGGTTATCAAAAGAACGTATCTCCGATCAGTACACCAAATAAGGGCATAGCCTCCCTAGGGAGAAAGATTGCGTAATCGGTCAATGACCTCTTTTTCCAAGGTCGATTTATTTGATGTTTCTATGTGTAATAACTCCGGGGCGAAGGTTGCACATGCGCATTGAATTCTAACGGGAACAATGTTATTGATCTAGGACTCGAGGGGGAAGTGAATTTCCGAGAACTTGATTGCGTAATCGATCGTGAATGTCATGGTGTCCAGAAATAGTATTTGTTGTTGTTGCTATCGAGCCAAATGTTATGAGTTTCCCGGAATTTGGAACACCTGTGCTGTCGACCTCAATTCACCTATCGTGAATCAATAATTCCCCTTAGAAACAACAAATTAATTTCCCCTTTCTTGACAGATCAATCAATCAATGACATCATCTGTCAGACTTTAAAAATTTTCGCCCTAGAAACATTTCTCCAGGAATAGATCC